>NC_056750.1:690170323-690180323 GCF_019279795.1 Protopterus annectens
AAAGCCAACTTCATGCTACTCAAGTCAGAAGTGGCAAACTTCATGACACCCATGCAGACAGCAACTGAAAGTTCAACTGCTGAATCCTACACTACGGCACTGTACGAGCACATCCACTCATGCATGAATAGTGCCATCCCAAATAGAACCAAAATGCTCTCATCCAAAAAAGGAAGCCAATCTGGTGGTCCCCTGCCATAAACAAACTTTACAACAAAAGGAAGAAACTTTTGCAGAAAAGAGGAAAATCCCAGGATGCAAAAAAACTCCCTTACTAGCCTCAGTAAGAAACTGAGATGCCTCATAAAATCCTCCAAAGCTAGTTACGAAAATAAAATTGCCAAGGATTCCAAAGACAACCACAAAGCATTCTATAATTATGTCAAGAATCTAAATGGCAATGCTCAGATCTGCTCTGAGCTAAAACAGAATGGCATTAAATATACTGATCCGAAGGATATTGCCAATATCCTGGCAGATCGATTCAGTGCCAACTTCACCCCACTCTCACCCCGTAAATGGCCCATCTCAATACCGGAAGATTGCCAAATTCCAGTAATAACGGCCACACAGGTACAAAACGCACTCTCTAAAGCCAAGAATACAGCATCCATGGGACCAGATGACATCCCCGGCTGTGTACTACATGAACTACAATATGAACTGGCACCTCACCTAAGTGTCATGTTTAATCATAGCCTCACCTCAGGTTTCGTGCCCACTGAGTGGCGCAGAGCTATAGTTATCCCAATCCACAAGGGCGGATCCACCTTGGATCCCGGAAACTACCGTCCCATCAGTCTGACAAGCCTTATCTGCAAGGCCATGGAACGTATTATCATGGAACTTATAAACAAAGACATTGGCAACCTTCAAACACTGGACCCCACCCAGTTTGGGTTTGTGAAGGGCCGATCTTGTCTCCTGAACCTGATTGACTTCTTTGAATCAGTCTACAGAGCCATGGACAAGGGTAAGGTGGTCCACACAGCCTATCTAGACCTTGCCAAGGCCTTTGACACCATCCCCCACTCTGGAATCATAGATAAACTTACTAAGTTGGGCATTAATCCCTATGTCACCCAATGGGTTGCTAAATGGCTTACTGATAGAACCCACACTGTAAAAGTAGCCGACTCCAAATCCAGCTCCAGACAAGTGACAAGTGGAGTACCTCAGGGTTCAGTCCTGGGGTCACTCTTGTTTGGCATCTACTTCTCTGAAGTACAGGTCAACACTAAGGGACTCTGGCTAACAACATTTGCAGATGACTGCAAACTGGGAGCCATTATTGAATCCCCAAATGATGTGGATACTCTACAAAAGGGCCTTACAGAAACAGATGCTTGGTGCCAGAGCCATGGGCTCAAGCTCAATGCCAAGAAATGTATTGTTATCCCCTTTGGGAAAAAACATGTATCCATGAATTACCATATAGGTGGCAGTACACTAAACACAGAAAGTGTGATAAGAGACTTAGGGACACAGGTGGACAGTGGTCTCACCTTCGATAACCACATCGCCACAACAGTCAGGAAATCCTTCTATGTGGCACACCTCATCACGAAGGGCTTTTCATCCAGAAAAAGGAGGTCATTGTCCCACTGTACTCATCCCTCATTAGACCCATTATAGAATACAATGCCCCATTTGGTATGTACCTCTCAAGACATCTGCAACAACTGGAAAGGCCTCAGAAATACCTCACTAAAAGAATCACAGGCCTAAAGCAGATGCCCTATGCTGACCGCCTTAAAAAACTCCAGCTATACTCTGTCGCATATCGCCTACTCAGAGGCGATCTCTGCTTAACATACAAGGCCATGTCAAACCCAGAGCTGTTGGACATGCTACACTTAAAGAAATCCCAATCCCTCAGAGCTACACGCCCAGGGATCTAAACCTTGTCATCACAATAAACAAAACATGTTGGAGGGATAGGTTCCTGACTCAGAGACTCCCCAGACTCTGGAATAGATTGCCCATACATGTCAAGCAGAGTGCCTCTTTGGACCTCTTCAAGAGGAACCTTGACGATTGGATGGGAGAAAGGAAATTCACCCCAGGGATCACGTCAGTCGCCCTGCTAGACAGGGGTCCAGGAAAGTAAATAATGTGGGAAGAAATATTCAGGGAATTGTTATGGCTAGGCTTGTATAGGCCCTAGGGCTGATAGCCTAGTACTAACCTATGAACCTATGAACCTATGAGTTTAATGAAATACGAACTAATGTGATTGCATAACACTCTGTGTTAAATTCAATGCCACAAAATATGCAGGATATGCAACCTCACTAATGAGCCTTGACGTCCATACACAGGGACACATAGCTGCAATAAACCTGACCTATCTGCTTAATTCAGCTTAGTGAGATAATCTGTCAAGCAAAGTTAGAGAAGCAGATGAGTTTTAGAGGGGCCTATGTCAGCCAGACCATACTAGTTCTCTTCTGGCTTCTATATTCTGTAGCCCAAATGTCTCCCACTGCAGCAATGCACAAACTAGCATTGTAATGGTGGGATGATATAAAAGCAAGTATTAGGTATAATGGCCAGATTACCAATGAGAGAATAGGCTGCCCACCTCGTCTATTTTACAAGACAGCTGCTGAAAGCAGCTGTCACGAGCAACTTTTATTTCAGAGAACTATCACAACTCTTGTTCATAGCAGCAATAAATGTTCAGAGACTCTTGAAAAAGCAGCTTGCAATCTGTGCACAGCTTGTATACTTGAGGTAATAACTGAAGGAACTCACCTGATAGTGAGAAAATAAGCTCAGTAGAACCAGTCAGTGCTACTAATCAGCTGTAATCAGCTTCGCCATTCCCACTCCTTATCCTAGAAGTGTTTTGAAGTCTGTCAGCTCATATAATTCCTCTTTGGTAACTGTGTAACATAACGTTTCTTATATAGCTGTTTGACTTCCTTGGGGAAACTCAGGCTTGTTTCAGGGAAGCAGCAAGCAAGCAAACATTTAGTGTACTTAAACATTTAACTGTTCTGTACTGTTTTATAAGCTATTACTCCTCACGTAGAAAATATAATAAATATGTATATTTCATTACAAACCCATTGTAAAAGAGTAACATATAATGCCAACGGGATTGAACTGGTGGTAAAAAAAAAACTTCTTAGTAACCAATCTATTTCTCACCTGGCAGCCCAACTAATAAGATTTCCACCCTATATAAAAACCTCAGAAACCGCAACTACTGAACTCTCACCTTACAATTTCCTACACTAAGCTACATTGCACAGACTACAGTTACTCATTTATTGGTCTCAAACTATGGGATTCTGTCCCCTACTGTATTAAAGAATCAATGTCCTACTCACAATTCTCCACATTAAACTGGCAGCTGGCAATCCTCTGTCAATATTACCTACATTTTTTAAATCTCACTGCCTCTTACTAAATACCCTCCTCCACTGCTCAGTCCATAAAACATAAACGTTGCATAGCCTTTGACAAATGCATATACTTGTAAATAGCTGTATATATCTGCTACATTACCTATAAGTCTTTCTAAAGCTATGTTTCCTTTTATCTCTCACTGTATTCTGCTATTATGTTCCCTTCTCTTATTGAATTTGCAACTGTAGTATCCTTATTCTATTTTGTTGCTTTGCCAGTGCTGATACTAAAACTGGTCAGTTGAGATCAGTGTTTTAGCCTGATTAACAAATTCAAACAAACAAATTAATAAACAGATCTACAACACGCATATTAAAAGCAACTCCAAAGAAGCAATGGTAGCAAATGAATGTCAAGATATACCACAGAGTAATTGCTTTACACTTGTTTGAGATTAAGGGTAGTTAGTATCTTACCTGAGATCACTACTGATCATTTCAAATATAGGTGTGTACAGGTATTCGGGAGACAGGGGTGTTGTGCTTTTGTACAATACAACACTTTTTTTATGAGAAAGCAAAATGCACTTTTTTGATACCTAGGAGAGGCTCAGCAACATTTCTGTACTTTTGAGGGAGGTCAGTTGTGGCACAGTCAGAGTAACCTGTATCAGTAGAAGATCCTTTTCCCATATTTCTTATCCATGATTTATTTATTTATTTATTTCCAGTTTGATAACCGGGGAGGTCCACTAGGCACAGGGAGCCCATTTTCAGTGGAGGCCCGGGGAGAAAAGCTCTGCATTACATAGTTTAGTTACATATACAATAATGGTAAAGAAGACACAATTGCAATTTAATTTCATGCTAGAGAACAGGAATAAATTATTTGGTTACATAGTATCTAAATATTTAAATGAGAGGGAGAATAAAGACTTAGAAAGGTAAGAGAGAAAAAAAAGGTGGGATGGGTTATTTATAATACGTACAATTGTTATTTACAATATGTACATTTATGTTAGGGTAGCTTGTACTCAGACTTAGTCAGGAGTTTAAGGGGTGGATTGATTATTAGGCTAGGTGGGGAGAGTGCAGTTGCATTTCCTGTTAGAGGAAAGGTAGAAATTCAAAAAAAAAAATGATCTCTTTACATTTCTGTTTACCATCATAAAATTGGTATATGTGTTTTGCTTCTTCTCCCACAGATGTACCAAAGAAACATTAATTGCCTTTCATAACACTGTGTACCAGACTTGCATTTGCTATATTAACTCAATGACAATCCTATTACCTTCTTTCCTGAGTCTATCATATACCACATTTTCTTCCATTCGTCCCATGTACCCCACTCTGTCATATACTGCCTTTATTCTCCTCACATTCCTCTCATCTTATTGAAAAACCACAGCCAGTTTGCCCCATTCATCCCAGTTTTGTACCCCAGTTCCCCATTCACACTGACTGCTTATGCCTCTTACCACAAGACATTTTGCCAAAATTCTTCCCTATTTTAATGGAGACAGACTTCCTACAGTTATCCGTATAAATTTCTTTCTTCACATACAACTCACACTGCTGACCCACCTGTTCTATCATTATAAATTTCCTCTTGACTGATTGACTTATTCTACATTTGTTTATCAAGAAAGTCTGGCTGGACAATCTGTCCTTTTTCATTGGAGGCCCTGGGAGAAAAGCTTCACAAATAATCATGGCAAAGACGCTTACAGTGGAGAATACACGGTTATACAAAAAGTACAAAAATCACATATAACTATGTGTGCATAAACCATGTAGTGGTATCTTAACAAGAATGAGTACATTGGCAGTACAGAGAATAATGCAGCAATGTAGTCATTATAAGAATACATTCAAAAGTGGTCGTATACAATTTTCCATTAGAAATCACTGCTGGTATCTTAATTCCTATTTATATAACAATAAACTAATCAGTTTGGTGGTCAGTTTGTTAACCAGTTGAGTGGACTGTTGACCCCTTTTCAGCCACAACCAGGGCATATAGCATAAATGAAAAGAAAATGGGAAGCAGCTTATACATTTGTGGGCATAAACTTTTATGACATACATACTTTAAAGAAGGATATACATTAAGTAAGATTGAACATGAATATGTCTAGAGAAAACATGCACATTAAGCACAAAGACATGGTGGCAATGCAGCTTAAATCAGCTGTATGTTTCACATAAAGTCTGGTATAATATCAGTGTAGTAACAGATGTCTTGATTTTGGAGCGATCTTACCCAGAGTCTCTGAATAAAGTACATCTATATTCATCTGGCAGATATTGCTTTAATGTTTTTTTCTTAAATATTGTAAATGTGGATGCGACAGGAACATTGTTATGTAGTGAATTCCAGGGTATAGGAATTAATTTTGAGAAACCCTTCATGTGTAGCTAAAGAATATTGTGGTTGATTAATTCTGAGACAGTTATATGTCTGGAAGGAGTAGGACACTTCAAGAATGCTTAGTAACATTTTCAGTGGTGGACAGTAACTATCACTGAGAAAAATTTGTAGGATAGAGTATTTAACAAGGAATTGATTCTGGCAAAATTCAAGTAACCTTAAAGCTTTTCAAAATGTAATGCAGTGATGCTCCCTGTGTTTGCCACATGAATAAATCTTAAGAGTTTTCTTTCTGTTGTTTGTAGGAAACCAGTGTCATAGTCCACTATTGCTGTTGTAATATGTAGGGCATATTCCAATTCAGGAATTAAAACCTTAATAGTAATCCATTTACATCTTCTTCTTCACTGGTCAGGCTGACATTATCCTATCCAGTCTTGTCACTCCCAGTCTAAGGTCATCTTAAGCCTACTTCGGACTGGTTAGATTGTGATTATCCAAACTTTTCTTTTGATTACTCTGGATGTGGCTGTCCTAAGTGTTATATTATATTATATTACACTTGGCTAATGATATAAGAAGACAATAATTTTATGTAGTCTGACACCCCTATCCCTTGTACTTTTTTCCACTTGTCCATTGCTGTAGTCAGTGCATTTGTAGATTGCATTTAGATTAACTTTTCACTATCCATTCCAGTAGTCCTTTGTGTATGCAGTCCTATCTGTGAAGAAGTCCTTTTAGAGATTCAGGGAATAACCAGTCTTTACAATCCAATGCTTGCCCCATTTATTCTTATTCTGTCTTTCCTTATTAGGACAACTCCTTCACATCTACTTGACATGATCTGGTAACCAATACCTTCCTTCCCCGTATCTTCTTATCTGAAGCGCAGGAGCATATCTCTTTTAAACTGCTCATATCCTTTACTCTCCTTCCTGTTGCTTTTTTCTGGTGACTTTCCTATGAATTCCTTCAAACATTCTAAAGTCAATTTTCCTGTACAGTCTCTAAAGTTGTACATAGTACCAAAGGAGGGGTCTACCCAGGGCTTTGTAGAGACCAAAGGCATTACCCTTTTATCTCTGGAATCTGTACACCCTAGCATTCTGGCTGTTGCTGTACTTCCCCTCACTCTAATTCTGGTGGTCCGATTTGGGTGTTTTCCTGCCCTGCCGCTATTTATTCTACTCATTCCAGCAGGTAGTTCACATTTCATTGAGGTTGTTTTGGCCCAAACACAGTACCATGATGTGTTTGCAGTAATAATTAATTGCCACTTCTCTGCCCACTTCATCAGCCTTTCCAAATTCTTACTATGCTCTTAGTCCCATCCTCCACTCCTGTCCCTACCTTCACAAATGCATTGAAGGGTACCATACCCAGGAACAAATCATGCAGTACTCCAGTACTCAGTTTCATAATTCCTGGCATTGCCCATGTCAATAAGATCCTTTAAGTTGTACCATTCAACCATGTGGTTGTCACATTCCTCAACTTTGGTCTTACCCCTAACCCCTCCATTTTTTCCAATCAGCCTCCCATGTTGGACCAAGCCAAAGGCAAGTCTAATGACCAAACAGATCACATCTACTGGTACTCCTCTGTCAAATTCTGCTGTTTCCCAGTCATTAAACAAGATGGTTTGATTGTTGGGGACTTCTGTGCATGAGAAAGTGTTTATTACTGAAACTGTAGACTGCCATCCTTAACATAGTCTACTAGACTTCCCCTCAGTATTACTTCATGGGTTTTACCTGATCATGCCATTAAGCTAGCACACCTATACTGCCCTGGAGTATTTCTGCTCCCACCTCTACTGCATTACCTAGTAATCTGTTGAAGATCTTTGTCTTGAGGTCTACCAACACAGTGACCAGGTTCCAGAGGATGCTGTAAGGCAGCCCATTTGGTCTTTATGCCAAAACAATGACCATGTTCCAGAGGATACTGTGAGGTAGCTCATATGGTCTTTATGTCAATACAATGACCAGGTTCCAGAGGATACTGTGAGGCAGACCATTCAGTCTTCATGTTTCATTCTCATTGTGGGCAGTCACTTTCATCTTCACATCTTCCAGTATCCTCTTGATTGGTCAAAATGAGATTATCCAACCTTTCCAATTTATTGGTTAGAAGGGAATACAGTAACTACTCATTGCTGTTGTTAAGTAGTACATTAACCTATCCTGCAAACACTTCAGGTGTAATGTCATTTAGATGTGACTAGTGGCAAGAACTCCCACCAAGCCAAAGTACCACGTTTTATGCACTCTGCTGCTCTTATCTTCTTCCAAAATACTAATTTTCACCATTGTTTCATTGGTTTCCATTTCTGTTGCTGTACAATTCATGTGAGCCTGCATACCACCTATTTGCTGAATATCTGCCTATTATCCCCATTACTCTGCAGAATAAAGCTTCCAAGGATCATACCCTCCCTCCCATGTTGTTCCTTATCTTTTTTCCCATATACCTAAACAGAGTCTATTTTTTTTTTCGTAATGCACATTTGTATACTACCCTCTCTTTCCAAAATATACTTTGCAAGGTGATGTTCCACTTTTTTGATTCAGTGATCCACATTTCTATTTCTCTTGATAAAGAGACACACACACAAACACAAATATGCTGGTATGTAAAATGCATGCACGCAGAAACACACACACATGGCCATCCTTCATAACTACTTACTGGAAAAGAATCATCTTATTTGTGGGGGTTCCTTATATTAGCAAGAGAAAGTGGCCATCCTTTTTTTAGACAAATTCTCACTTACCTTTTTCTTCATCTGTGACATTTTCCACCTAAAGGGGTAGATTGGTCTACCTTTCAGTTAGTGTATATTTGCTTCCTGCACACCAGTTGTTATTTTTTTAGCTTTGTTGGTTTAGAGAGGGCAGGCATGAGCTCATTTATGTATATAACCATCATCTGCATTGAAATGTATATGTCTCATGATATGACTTTTGAAAATTAATGCATGAAAACAGTAGACGTTATGTCACAGAAGTAATGCCTGTCATAGCCACCTTATCTTCTTTTTTTTCCTCTTTTCAAGGTCTAGATCCTGCAGGTCCCCTGTTTAAGGATAAAAGCATTGATGAGAGGTTGGACCCTAGTGATGCCCAGTTTGTGGATGTAATACACACTGACATTGATGGTACGTCTTTTTTCCCAAAAATGTTGTTGCATATCTCATTATATAAGGTTGCTGTAATACATGTATTGTCTCTAACATACTGATAATGAATAGACAACTGTAGGTGCTCAGATGCTAGTAGCTCTTCATTTGGGTGTCCCTCTCCTCACTTAGCTTTTCTAGCTGTTGTCACTGTCTGACCTTCTGCATTGGTTCTTTATAATGATTACCTCATTGCAGTACACCCTCATTAACAATGTCTATGCTCATGCCTGGAGTACAATAACAGATACAGTATATGAATAGGTTACCATAAGCCATGGTACTAGTTACATCAGTATATACGAAAATGTATATGTTCGTTGGAAGGAAAGATGGTGGCTCTATTGCCACAAACAGTTGTTTTCTAAGGTAAGACATAGGATTGGTGCTAGGGGCAGGTTTGGGATTAGGGTAAGCATGCATCACCCCCACTTCACTACCTAATAATGGATGCTAACCCTAACCCTACCCCTGTCCCTAAATATAACCCCATATCTTACCTCAGAAATCCCCTTTACACAACACTACAATTACACAAGGCATTCAGTCAGACATGAAAAAAAAAATCAAACATACAACAAAATCTGTTCCCTAACTCAACTCCTGCAAACAATTGTAAACAGACTCCCACCACCTAATGCTAAAACTTCTGATATATCTGAAACTTTTGGCATCAAAATCAAGTACACATGCTTAACTTTAGTTCGCACTCACACTTCAAGAAAAGTAGCACACATGCACAAAATTAAGTCCACCCCCCTAACTACCCCTTAAGCACTTACATACCCACCCCTATTGCCAAAATCTCTGGTATATCAATATAGAATTGTCCATAACATTTTCCTGATTTTTACCACTACCTAGAGATGGACTTAAAAGCACAATTAAAATTAATTTTATATTCATTAACTTCTTTCATAATATCCACAGTTTTTAAAATAGTTGAAAGCAAGTGTCCCTTTTATTATCAATAACATTAGCTATAATATCCACCAGATGTCTTCTGCATCTTCTTGAAATGAACATTTCACTTAAAATTCTGATTTTTTTTCATAATTTGCAAGTAAGCGAGGTGTTATCAATGTCTTA
>NC_056750.1:690485323-690562823 GCF_019279795.1 Protopterus annectens
TGAAGCAGCTGAAGACCGGGTTGTAGGCTGAGGCAAGTTAACTGATCTCCTTGGTTTGGATGCCCATTTAGAAAGCAAGACCTCGGTATGTGGTCAGGTGACTGCATCCTCCGCTTGATTCTCTGAAGTTTGTTCATTTACAACAGCTGAAGTAGAAAAACATCTCCATTAGTAACTGACACTCGAATGTCAGATGCCGAAGACTGCAGAGTGGCTTTGGATCCAACTGACATTGGCACTGAAGTAGCAATAGCCAAAGCTTCCCAAGGAGTTGTGCCAGAGGGCTTGGGCCTAGCAGTCAGATGAGGGGGCTGCAAAGGCATCTTAACCGAGTCATCAGTCAGCTTGATCACTGATGAAGAAGGCTCCCCCGTCAACACTTTTCCTTCATTTTGTCTTTACTTTTCTCAAGCAAGGAAATGGCCAAACCTGAGGCATAAGCAGCAGCAGAAGAAACTGGGTCCGAGGACTCCAAATGGACTGCAAGGACTTTAGCCCTATACGTAAGGGTTTTATATTATAATCTAGCACAATACTGACAACTAAAAATTCAAGCTGCGGCCCCGAATAAAGCAGACAAAAGGAATTGAAGTCTTTATGCAGGACTTGCTTCTCACACTTCCTGCAGTTATTCACCTCTTTAAACATTAGAAGATATTTTCCCCAACAAAGTACTTACCTCAAAGCAAGTTGCAGGAAACTTTGGAACAAGTGACCCAACTGATGGACTGAGTATCAGATAAAAATAACAGCATATCAGACTGCAGGGCTAAAATGAACTGAAGAGGATACTGATGGATGTTCCTGTTATACACTGACATCCAGACATTAGTCCTAGGACATCCATCAGATACGGATGTTGCTAAAACTCTGGGAACTGGTCCGGTCATGGACTTCTGCATGGCAGGAAGATACAAGAATCGGTACTTCAACACTGACTACAAAGAAAGTACAGTTTAGTACCTACCATAAATGTAGATGTTAGAGTGTATACACTGCTGCAGTCATTACACTTGGGTTATCCTGCCATCAGGTGGTTCCCCAGTCGGCCTGAGTTCCAAAGTCTTGGTCCGGCGTCGGTTGCTGTCACCTCCTCCCTGACGTCAGTGCGACAGGAGTATATAAGACGCAGCCGACGCCATTTTCTTCAGTTTTTCTTGTCCCAGATGTCAGGTGCCGCCAAATAGGTAGGCAATTCAAATTGCTAATAAAACATACATAAGAAAAGCAAACAACAACTTTCAGTTACCAGCAAATACTCCCCATAGGTAGTAAAGGGTATAAGACATAGGTACGTACCAGCAAGTAAGAGGGGAAGGAGGGAGGGTAACCTGGACTGCAGCAGTGTATACACTCGAACATCTACATTTATGGTAGGTACAAAACTGTACTATGTTCATCGTGGTACACTGCTGCAGTCATTACACTTGGGTAGAATCCCAAAGCTGAGTTAGGGTGGCTGGTTCTATAAGGCATTAGGGTGGCTATAAGGCCCTGCAGCACTGCAGTGGCAAAGCCAGCTCTGGATTCAGAGTATAGAGGCAGATGGTAATGCTTGGTGAAGGTATGTACAGAACTCCAAGTTGCTGCTTCCAAAATATCCTTGGTAGGTACTCCTCTGAGGTAGGCAGTTGAAGTGGCTGTTGCCCTAGTGGAGTGAGATCTAATGCTGCTAGGTACAGGTTTCCCATGGTGTGTATAGCAGAAACGTATACAATGTCCTATCCATTTTGAAATAGTCTGTTTTGAAATGGCTTTTCCCTGTGCTCCTGCAGCATATGCTACCAACAATTGCTCAGATTTCCTGAAAGCTTTGGTTTTGTCCAAGTAGAAGTGTAACTGCCTGTGAATGTCCAAGGAATGCAGTAGTCTCTCCCCTTTATTCAGTGGTTTTGGATAAAAAGTTGGCAAATGAATAGTTTGGTTTAGAGCCACGCCGGATACCACCTTTGGCATAAATGTAGGGTTAGTTCTTAAAGACACCCTGCCCTGGTGGAAAATGAGGAAAGGTTCCACTGCCATTAGTGCCTGTAATTCTGAAATTCTTCATGCTGATGTTATTGCCAGGAGCAGAGCAGTTTTCCAAGAGATATATTTTAATTTTGCTGTGTTAGCTGGCTCAAAAGGAGGTAAAGTTAATTTTTCCAAAACAAAGTTGAGGTCCCAAGTTGGAGTAGGTGCTCTACGGAGTGATCTTATGTTTTTAGCCCCTCTGAGGTACTGTCTTAGCAAAGGATTAGATAAAATTGGTGGATCCATGTTGTAATGAGCAGAGATGGCAGAGGCGTGGATCTTGATGGATGAGAAGGAGAGGCCTTTGTCCAGCATCTCAGTTAAGTACTGTAGTATCTGAGGAATGTTTGGGACAAGAGGGTCAAGGCTGTGAGCTTGGTTCCAGGCACAGATTCTCTTCCATTTATCCGAATAGGCTTTCCTGGTACTAGGCCTTCTGGCCTCCAGAATGACATCCATAACAGCTTTGGAGAGCGGCATTGCTCGCTTGACTAAGCAATCTTCCATGCAGCTAGGTTTAAGGTCTTTAGCTGGCTGTGTAGTATCTGATTGTTGTGCTGAGTCAGCAGATGTGGGATTTGAGGCAAAATCCAGGGTGGTCCTTGTGCTAAGTTCTTTAAGATTGGGTACCAGTGCTGGCGTGGCCAGTCTGGTGCAATCAGGGTCATCTTTGGCTCTTCTTGCCTGGCTTTTATGAGTACCTTTGGCAGGAGAGGTAGTGGTGGGAAAGTGTATACTTGCAGGTTTTTCCAGCTGAATGAGAGGGCATCCACTTTCTATGCTTGTGGATGGTAACTCCTTGTGCAGAATTGTTGTAGCTGGCAGTTCATTGGGGATGCAAACAGATCTATGTCCGGGCTCCACCATTTCCGTGTTATCATTCTGAATATTTGTGGATTCAATTCCCATTCGTGGGGATCCATGATGTTTCTGCTTAAGTTGTCTGCCAGTGTGTTTTTCTCTCCTGGCAGGAATTGTGCTTGCAGATGAACTTGATAGTTTAGAGCTGTGTTCCACAAAGTCATGGCTTGCCTGCAGAGGGGGTAGGAGTGAGTGCCCCCTTGCTTGTTTATGTACCACATAACTGTAGTGTTGTCTGTCTTTAGTAGTAGTTGTCCTGGATGCAGCAATTCCTTGAAAGCTATAAGGGCATTTTGTACAGCTAGCATCTCTTTTTGATTAATGTGAAGATGCCTTTGTTCTGCGGGCCACTTGCCCTGAATACAGTTGCCTGCCATGTGTGCTCCCCAGGTGTAATCCGATGCATCTGTTGTCAGTGTTTGCCTGGCTGTGGGTTGAGTAAAAGGTTGTCCCTTGCTGAGCTGACAAGCTTGAGCCCACCATTGAAACTCCTGTTGAAGGCAAGGAATTAGTGGTATAACTGTTTCCAAACTTTGACAGTGTTGAGACCATACATTCTTTAGGTACCATTGTAGTTTTCTCATATGCAGTCTGGCATATGGAATTAGTAGTATGCAAGATGCCATGTAACCCAAGGCCTGCAGAATTTTTCTTGCAGGGAGTTGGGTCTTTGTTGCCATCGACTGAAAGTATTGAGTCAGTTGTCCTTGCTTGTCTGGCGGGAGATAAGCCATCTGGGCCGTTGTGTTCAAGCTGGCACCCAGGAATATTATCTCTTGTGAGGGCACTAGTTATGATTTCTTTTCATTTACTGTGTACCCCTGGCAACTTAATAACTTTTTTACAAACGCCAGATGCTTTAGAAGAATGTCCTTGCTCTCTGCTTGAATTAGGCAGTCGTCCAGGTACGGATACATTTGAATTCCTTTCTGTCTGCAAAATGCAATTACTAGTGCCAGTCACTTGGTGAAGACCCTGAGCGCAGTAGATAAGCCAAAGGGCAGTGCAGAGAATTGATAGTGCATTGAACCAGCTATGAATCTGAGGTATCTTCTGCAGTTTTGTTTGATAGGGACATGCAGGTATGCCTCCTTGAGGTCCAATGTCACGAGCCAAGCTTTCTTGCCCAGCATGGGGAGAAGCTGCTGTAGTGTCAACATTTTGAATTTCAGAACATACCTAAGTGTTTAGAGAAGAAAGATCCAGAATGGGCCACCAAGCCTTGTCCTTTCTGGGAACCAGAAAGAGTCTTGAGTAAAATCCTTGTCCTTGCTGCTGTGGTGGTACCTTTTGAATAGCTCTCATATCCATGAGTGCTGTAATTTGTTTTTGAGCCTTTGCCCATTAATTTGGTGGCAGATTTGGCATTCCTTTTAACCTTGGCAGAGTGTGAAAGTGGAACCTGTAACCTTGAGATACAATGTTGAGAACCCATTTGTCTTTGGTGATCATATGCCAATTGTGATAGAAAAGTGCCAGTTTTCCTCCCAGGGGGGCTGCCAAGAGAGAGTTGTTTGGCAGCTGTAGTGGGAAGTCATTGGGGCTGCTTTTTATATGGTTGGGGTCTGTCTTCCCCTTCTTTCTGGCCTGATGAAACCCATTGTCAAGGCCTGTAAGGACCTTGTGGTTGACCTCTACCTCTTGGATGTCTGTATCTGCCCCTTTGAGGTCTGTCTGTAACTGGAAAGGATCAATTCTCAGTTGGCCAATTTCTGCTAAATCTAGGAGGCTGAACCTGTAAGAAATCCTTCACCGTTTGCATAGATTTTGCCTTATCCTCCATTTTCTTTAATACCTCTTCTGCCTTAACTCCAAATAACACATCCTGCTGCAAAGGTGCATCCAATAATTTTGCTTTAACATGATCTGATAAAGTATGTTCTTTTAACCAAGCATGTCTTCTAATGACAGAGCCTGAAACTGCTGCTCTACAGGAGGCCTCTAATGAATCAAAACCACATTGCAAAGTATGTTTTCCCACCTGTTCAGCTGCATGCAATAAATCCTGCATTTCTTTAAAAGTAGGAGGATCTGAATCTGGAAGCATTTTTTATTTCAACTGAGACAGTAAAAATTGCTGATATTTTAGCATGTGAAACTGGCAATTTAAGGCTCTCGTTGCTAAAGTTGCAGACGTATATTCTTTCCCCATATGTCTAATGCTCTGGAATCTCTGTCAGAGGGAACTGAAATCTTGGCTGATGAGGCCTTAACCCCTTTGGGTCCCTGAGAAATAGTTTCAGGGTCAGCAACAGGGCTTTTGTACAGAAATTTGTGTGAGTCAGGGACTCTGTAGTATCTGTCAGGTTTAACTGGGGCTGGAGGTAAGGAATCAGGATTCAGTATACACATCATCCACAACATCTAACACTGGCGGAATAGCAAGGGGTATGTGTTGAGGTAATAAAAGGAAGTCTCTGAGCCTTTTCTTGGATGCTGAGTAATCCTGGCCTTCCCAATGGAAATGCTCCCTCATGGTATGCAAGGTTTCCCCAAAGGAGTGGTATGCAAGGTTTCCCCAAAGGAGTAGTCCTCAGGCAGAGAGGCTGATGGAATTGACTCCTCAGCATCAGAATCCTCATAAGGGGGTAAAGAATATTCTAGGTCTGAGGATGAATCTGAAGAGATGGACACCTGGTCGGATGAGTCATAGTCTGCATCCTGTCTAGGCCTTTTATCAGGAGGGGGATGGGACCCCCTGATCAGAGTGATTAGGTCTTCGGCCATTTTGAGCATTTGTTTCTTAGGCATGGAGGCCTGTGCTGGAGAATGCTGTATTTGTTTCTTTGATTTTAAAGCTGGTTTAGACTTAGCAGAGGGTTTAATGCTTAACTGAGTAGGTCTGAAAACACCCTCTGAAGCTGCGGGCAGCTCAGCTACTCTGGATCCCTCTGAAGGGTTAGTTTCGGTAGGCTGAATAACCTGTGCATCCGAAGGCCCAGACATCTCCACGTGGGACTCAGAGGCGGCCTGTGGTTCTACAGAAGCAGTTGTCAGGGGCTGCAAAGGCGCCTCACTGAAAACCGGAGAACTGGCGACTGGCCTAGAAGAGGCTTCGTCGTCAGTTTTGGGCTTTGGATGGCTATCCTTGTCTTTGTGCTTTTTAAGTATTCCGGTCGTCGGAAGTTCCGATGACATGGTATAATTGAATTTTCTACCAAAATAATGTGGGCAAAATCAAACCGATGTTTAATAGTGCGCTTGTTAAACCTAGCACAAAACCGACAACCAGTGATGTCGTGGTCTGGGTCTAGGCATGGGATACAATAAGAATGGAAATCCTTATGAGGTATTTGCTTCCCAAAAGAAATACAGTTATTAACTTTTACTGACATCGGTCTGAGGCAAGAAAATGTTTCCCCAACGGGGTACTTAGCTTTGTAGAAGACTTTGGTTCTGGATTCGGAATGAAAATCTCAGGAGACGGCCGACCAGCACTTGCGAATTGCTTTTGCTTTGGGCACCGTGTGGCATGAAAGACTGAAGAAAATGGCATCGGCTGCATCTTATATACCCCTGTCGCACTGACGTCAGGGAGGAGGCGACAGCAACTGACGCCGGACCAAAACTTTGGAACTCAGGCTGACTAGGGAACCGCTTGACGGCAGGATAACCCAAGTGTAATGACTGCAGCAGTGTAACACGATGAACATCATCAGAATTTAGCCCTAAAGCTATTAACATTAATAAAAGCTGAAACAAAGATACAGACCTTTTACAAACAATGCACTGAAATGAAAATTACCTTTATGAATAAAGGTAGATTTCTGTGGACAAAATTTATAAGATAGAATTTCACCCAGGTTTAATGACTGGTTGGCATACCAGAAGAAAACACAGTTAAATAGAGATACTCCATGGAGAAAAAGGATGATAATGAGGAAGATGAGGAGAATGAGAACGATGAAGAGGATGATGATGATAATACAGAAATACTGTGTTTCCAACTCTCCAGACAGATGCCAGCTCATGGGGCTTCCAGTGAACAACGGGAAACCTTGAGTGTGTTTTTACAAGAAATTCTGGTCACTGGACTTCTGGCTTTGTTCACAATGTCACTAACCGGAGTTGCCAACAGTTGATTTGGTACTATATGAAGATCCTCCAGGACATCAGCATGAGGAGCTTGGGTGCTGTACTGGATTCCCCTTAAGAGTTAAACAAGTAAAGGAGAAGGTTCAAAATGGGCTATTCTCCTGCCTGTGATTTCAGAAGGGGAACTGTTGATATATGGGCTACCAAACTGCCAATGTATTTCATCTTGCCTTTCTCATGGATTTTTTATCAGCTGAACTGAGAGAAGCCATGCACAAGGCCTCTGTCTCAGTTTTATCCCACAGCATGCTGATGCTTGGAAAGGGCCTCAGTTAGTGTGGTGTTTACCATGTTATTATTAAGACTTCCATAGTGCACAGTCAGATCCAGAAAAGTTCTGCTGTCTCACTTCCACTTACTGTTGGGATTTGCTAATGTGCTTAACCAGTATGCTCATCTAGACTTCTGAAGAGAATAAAGGGTCTCAAGAATCAGCCACTTTCTATGACAATTTTCCAGAGCTGCGCAACTTGCCTGCATAAGGGCTGATGATGAGATGCTCTCTGTTTGATGATGTAACAGTGTGGTAGGATTTATCCATCCTTACCAGTAAACCTAATCACCTCAGTTATCCTTAGTGGTCAAGGGCTAGGTGTGCCATCTTCAGTTTATGTGCCACGTACCATATGCCATTACAGTCAAATTGAGGCCATAGTGCCTGCATCTGTAGTCTTCCAAATGCACTACACAGCCCATGTTGGAGATGTAGTTTTAAAACATGACTGACATCAGGAGATTAATATCCACCTGGAGGTATAAACCATGGCTCTCTGTTGCAGGGCTAGCCACTATGTGGTATAAACCCTTGGCTCTCCTAAGCAGGACTAGCCATCCAACAAAATAACCCTTGGCTCTACATGACTGTCACTGTTGAAGTGACACCCCGACCACATGTGCAAAAATGGGGAAAAAAGTGTTGTGGATGAACGGCTGGATTAATACATTGACATGCAGCCTTATGAAACATTACAACCCATGCTATTCCAACTGATGATCTAGGGTAGCCCTGTGTTCCAAACAGACTAACCCTCAAATCCTACATTTTTGAAAGATTTCTTTATGTGGACTCTGGCATATGTGACAATCCATACTGTAGCAGACATCACATCTGGCACACTCAACAAGTCCATAGTGAACAAGGCTCTAGTCCCCATAGTACCCAGCATCGCAGGTACTCTGCCATTTGACAAAAAATAAAGGGTCTAAAGTCTAGGAGTCCAGAAAAGCTCCCAGAAATCTTTCCTTTGTGTAAAGGGAGAAAATGGACCTTACCATTTTGGGAGTACATCCCCAAAGGCAGGAAGAAATAAATACAAAGGGTACTGATTATTATACTGTATAATTTCCACTGATGGACACTAGAGAAAGCTGTCATCCAAGTATGGGTAAATGTGGATAGTCTTAACTCTGAAATGAGCAAAAACTAGAGTCAGATCTTTGGTGAAAGTGCAAGGAACTAAAAAGAGTACCTAAATAGTAACAAAGAAAGCCCTGAGACTGTCACCAGTCCTTTAACAGAGGGACTTTCATTAAGACTCCAAAACTTAGATGAGCTGGCACGCAATCCTTTACTTCCAAAGTGAATAGCTAAACTTTTTTTTCTTCTATTAAATGCTGAAAAGCCTGCCACATCACCTGTCACAACTTTTCCTTTGTATGAGAGGTCAATGTTCAGAGAGGTACAGCCCAAAACAGATAACTAAAATAGGACGTCAAAGGTAGAGTGCTGTAGTGAGAGCAGGATACTACTGAGAGAAATTAAGACAAGCACTGAGGTGCTCAGGGGTCAGTACTCTATAATAAGACTCTGACATATTACAAAGCATAAAAACAGAATTAACTGCTTAGTGTATGGAATGAGAGCAGACAGCATTATAGCGTGAAGAAGGACATTTTAAGTGAGATATGAGGAAATTATTGACCAATAGCATGCTGGGTTGCACTGCAAGGAAGCTATGTTGTAAGATAAATAATTACCCACTGTACAATGCAGTGGTAAAACCTCAACTGGAATACTCTGTCCACGTACAGAAGACAATTAAACAAAGGTCTGGGGTCGGTGTAATGGTTAAGGTGTTTGCCTCACAAATACAAGGTACAGGATTTGATTCTCACCTTTGAGGGAAATTAACTCAGCTTGAAATGGACCACAAGGGCAGCTAGGCTAGTGCTTAGCTATGACTCTATAAAAAGAAAAAAATAATAATGCTAAAGAAGGAGGCCACCAGGTTGGTAAACAAAATAGAACTAATGTAGTATGAAGAGAGACTGGAAATGCTGGGACTATTTACCCTACAGAATAGAATGCATAAGGGGGATATGACCTAGCCTTGTTTAATATGAAGGAATTGAAGGAGAAAACTGTGAAGGAGGTAGTTGTGGTTTATGGTATAGCTTGAATTCTAAATTAAGAGTGTGTCAAGTTTGGATATGACAAAGAATTACTTCACTGCCAGAGTGGTGAATAGATGGAATGGGCTACTATAGTGGGCAGTGCAGATTAAAAACAGTGACTAGATGGTTTAAAAAAACAAGCTACAGCCCTATAGTGGTTAGTACAGAGAAAAAAAAAAACAGCTAAACATTTTAAAAAGCCAAGGGACAAAGTGAAAAATGGTGTAAACAGCAGAAGAGTTTCTGCTTGGTGTTTACTACAATAACTTGGCATAACAGATAACTCATTAGTCCACTGCCTGGTTACGTATGCATGTATGCTATGTCCTTTGCTCATATTTGTAGCTCCAAACCCTCTCCCAGCACAAAGCTTGGTGGGCAGACAGGTTGTCTGCTGCTTGGAATTACTGCTGCATACATATCTCAGTGTCTGTGATACGCAAAAGATAAATAAAGAGCATTGTGTGACGAAAAAAAACAAGAATGGAAAATCACTTGGGAAACTGCAGTTCCACACGTGGTGGTAGAGATAGAAATGGTAATGCCAACGTACAGAAATGTAAAATATTCAAGATAATGAGTAAGAAATATCAGAATTCATGCTAGGAACTCTACGCTAGCAACATGGGGAGCTAGTATTTGTGCATCTACCATCGGCCACTAATGCTGCATAAGGCAATCTGAGTCACATTAATCATGACATTGGAAGCATTTTAGAAGTGCTTTTTATATGAAGATTTATGCAGGTTTGAGAGTGGTACAATTTCAGTTTACTGGTTTTAGAAATGAAGTTTGAACAATCTCCGCCTTACTTTTTATAGAATATTTACTTATGATTTTTAACTTTAGATTCTAAAAACAGACTCGTGGTCAAACAAACTACTAAAAGTGAACATATGTAAAGATCACCAAATATATAAAGGAAAGAGTGGGAAATGGGACCCTTTGCTAAATAAATATAGAGGGATCACCACTGCAAGAAGTGTGACGGGTTAAGTGCTATGATGGGTCAACTTTCATTCTTCAAAAGTACACTTACCTGAATCTCACATCAGCAAACCCACTTCTACAAAAGACCAAAATAACAAAACCCAGATCACCAACAATTACGCGCACGGTAAGTAACGACCGGGTCACTAGGACAACACAGCTATCTGGAACACATTCCAGTCCACCTAAGTGGGGTTTTGCCCCCCCAACTAAATATACCAACTTCGAAATTGCACTACATTGGAGGAAAGGGCAAAGTTCACCATGGTGGCCAAGTGGTTACTTACTGAGCGTATAATTGTCAGTGATCTGGGTTTCATTGTTTTGATCTTTCATAGAAGTGGGTTCGCAGATGTGAGATTCGACTAAGTGTACTTTCGAGGAATGAAAGTAGACCCCCTATGACATCCCATCCAAAATTACTACTTCTCTAAATAAGAGGCATCTTGTAAAGAAAGTCTAAGTTCAAGCACCATTCTCCAAAAATGCAACTCTTTGAAAACAGTAGAGTAGAAAGTATTACATTTATTTGCAGTCACAATACTTTCATGTATGAAATTCGCTTCATACAACTTACAGACAGCCATGTCAATACTGTATAGTAAACACTGCTTAAAGAACACCCATCCAAGGACTATGATATTATAACACATGTTCACATAGTTTTTGGGATATCACCCACCTTCACATGTTATTCACTTCAAGCAAACAGGTGCTTCACTGCTGCCTTGTAAAACCACTAATTCTCATTCCATAGACCATAAGTTCTTGGGTTGTAAGCTCCCAGCTGCCATCAAAAAAACATAAGACTTTTTTAGTCTTCTGAAGACCTACCTTATATGCACAGACACCCCCCCCCCCCCCCGAGGTGTGTACGATGTTTGTCTTTTGCAGGTAGAAATGAGATCCTGCACCTTCAATGCTCTTATTGTGAAACTTTATTTTCAAAATATCTCATGGCTGCTCCCTGCCTTACGTCCAGGTGTGCAAACAGTAAACACCACTAACTCCCTTAGTCACCTCATTTCATCCCTCCCCTCTGAAAGACAAAGTAGCTATTGCTGCTCCGTTTCTAGCTCCCTTAACCAGCACTGTAAGTGCATGCCTGGTACTCAGACCTGGTTTCCAGCATCAGAGTTGGATGCCTTGTCCTTATATTAGCCAGGCTGTGGCATATAATACAAGCTGTCCGCGATGGGAAGAACAAGACAGTTCACTTTATTACTACTAATGAGCTATTCATCACCCTAATACTTGTAAAGCAGTAACGAACAATTAAGTAGCTGTAGTTCTGAGATCATCATACACCAGAAGGTGAAGTCAATCGTACACCCAAGGGTGCAGTCAACACATACTCATGTTGTTATTAAATCTGTCAGAAAAAGAACAATTCACATCTAGTAGGCCTCGCTACACTTGGAAAACAGAATAAAACTCTTCACTTAAACTCTCAGTAAGTAAGAGGACTGCATTACTACTACAGTAGTGTACACAGTGACATTTTAAAAAAACTGAGCAGCAATGACATTGATAAAGACAATAAAAGATATAAACAGAAATGTTCAGTAATTAAGTGGTACACAGTGTAAAGCAAGCACTGAATAGTTGGACAAATGCATTAACTATACATTCCTGCTTTAGGATCTAGGATTCCAAAAGTTGCACATTCTAGTATTTTACCTCTTAGTAGCTTTCATTTTACTACTTATTTGGACTTGCAGCAAAAGGAAGGTGGATAGAGGTCAGATTTAAAGAACTTTCCAGTTGTAAACCTTTGAATGAGGACACACACTTTCTGACAAATTTGTTTCAAACTGGGAATATGTTGACGTACTAACCTTGTTTCTAGCTAAAAACATACAGTTTATATTACAAAAGGCCTTTCTCTATGTAACAAGCAATGACTGTTGTAAAGAAAAAAAAATTGTAAAAACGTTTAACATTTTACTATTTCCCATTTTCACAGCTACATATTGGTGATACAGGCATAAAAACAATGATGCCAGTTAAAAAAAAAAAAAAAAACTTTCTTGAAATAATTTACCCTAAACAATCGGCTCAGATATGAAAGTCTAACCTATATTAGATGCAAAGAGCTTCTCTAAATGGAAATGACAAAGCACAAAAGTACCTGTGCGAAAGTTGAGTTGCAGACTTCATTCACTGCCTCCTCTAGGTCTTTGGGAGTCAGCAATTTCCTTTTTGTTGCAATTTTGAGAAAATCCACTGTGTAGAAGAATGCAGAGAAAGCCTATAAAAAGAAAGGAAAGCATTATTAACTCAACAGGTGAACTCTGCTCCAAGTTTTGTTTTGTGTATTTTGTTTGGGGGGGGGCTTATGAAAAAACTGCCACAAGAACAGGAGTGAGCTTCTGAACAGCTATGCCCTTCAGTTTGCAGTCACAACTATCATCATTTTACACACACACACACACACACACACACACACACACACACACACACACACACACACACACAGATAAAAGAGAATGGGAACGACTTGCTGGTTTCTTTTCCACTTATATTCTGTGACAGATCCTTGAAGTGCATTCCAACAGCATTTCAGTAGAAAAAAAAATTATACTGGACTATTCTGTACCACATATTTATATATTCTAAAGACATGTTATTAGCTATTGGTTTGCACTGTTAGCAGCTGAAATGGAAGGAAAATCCTGACCTCCCATGATTCCTTTTCTTCTTGATGCAAGTCCTCAATTCAGCCTCAGTATATTAGTTGTGCACAGTAAAATTTGGCTAGATCTAAAACTGTTACATAAATTATCTAGTAGAATTAGTTACAGGAGTTGTACCAAGATCTCTGTGGTGAAGACGCATGATTGTATCTTAGGTACTATAACAAGAAGGCAGTACATCCACAATAAACCATATCCAGTCTGCCAGGCTCCATGGTACAGGCCAAATAAAGCCCTAAAAGTGACCCAGATAACTTCAGGCCAACTGTAAACCCTGCACTAGAGAAGCTGACCAAGGAAGGTTATACTAAAAGGTCCATTCTGGACTGCATATCTTGGGAAGATGAAGGTGCCAGAGCCCATTGCAATACCAGCACTTCTAGTGAAGACTAGGTGTTGTAGCAATTCTGGCATGCAGGGCTGAAGACTGTGGCAGAACTCTTTGTCCAGGCTTCCACAGGGTAACATGGAGTTAGGGCTATACTTAAACTGGCTGAATTGAGAGTAGCCAATGGTCATGGACATCAAGAAAAAGTTTCAGAAAAAAATAAAATGCATCTCGTCACGTTTTATTTGAAACCATATGTTATGGATTTCCACATGATATTATGAAATATCTGAAGCTAATATATGAAACAACAAATCTGAAACCAACAAGAGAAATTCCCTTTATTTTTCTCACATTCTACAGCAAACAAAAAGCAGTCTTTAACCTTGCTCAAATTATCAAGTTGCAGCTGCAGGGCAATAAATGACATCTATCAGAAACTGGAAGAATATTCTTTAATCTTCTCGATGTTCTACACTGTATGAATAACTATAATTATTTTTAAATTTGCTTTACACCCCAAAACAGCCTAATAAGGTTAGTCATAAGGACATGACTTTGTTTTTGGCTTAGGTTTCTTCTTCACCAACTGCACTACGTACCCTAAAAGCATGACATTTTTGGCCATAAATTCTCTTCAGGCTTTGTTGCCCATTAACTAAGAAGGCAGGACTCAAAAAGTACAGTTGTGTACACTTACCATAAATGTAGATGTTCGAGTGTATTCACTGTTGCAGTCATTACATTTGGGTAATCTGCTGGCAGGTTGCCCTCAGTCAGCCTGATTAACAAAGTCTTGGGTCCTGCATCGGTTGCTGTCCCTTCTTCCATGACGTCAGGTCATCGGGGGTATAAAACATGCAGCCAATGCCATTACATCAGTTTTTCTTGCCTCAGATGTCAGGTGCCCCCCCAAATGGGGAGCAAATAAATTTAGAAACACAAAAAATATACCTCCAATCCCAAAAGCAAATACACCAAAAAAGGGCTTTTAAGCATAGTGAAAGAAAGTAAAGGAATAGCCAAAGAAAAATAGGTGGCTGGAGGGAGGGTAACCAGGACTGTAACAGTGAATACATTCTAACATCTACATTTATGGTAAGTGTACACAACTGTACTATGCTCTTCGTGTTTCACTGTTGCAGTCATTACATTTGGGTAGATTCCCAAACCAATGGTTGGGTGGAGGGAATTATACAGCATTAGGACTAGCTATAAGGCCCTGCAGGACAGCAGTGGCAAAGGCAGCTCTGGATTTAGAGAAAAGTGGTAAATGGTAATGTTTGGTGAATGTGTGAACTGAGCTCCAGGTAGCAGCTTCTAGAATGTCCCTAGTAGGAACACCTCTGAGAAAGGCTGCCGAAGTAGATGCAGCCCTGGTGCAATGGGATCTGATCCCCTGGGGGACAGTCTTTCCATGGTGCATATAGCAGAAATGAATACAATGGCTTATCCATCTGGAAATGGTTTGCTTTGAAATAGTCTTTCCCTCTGCCCCTGCAGCAAATGCCACCAGCAGTTGTTCAGATTTTCTTTGAGATTTTGTTCTGCTTAAGTAAAATCTAAGTTGTCTGTGTACATCCAATGAATGCAGAATCCGCTCCCCCTTGTTCTGTGGATTGGGAAAGAAAGTTGGCAAATGAATTGTCTGATTAAGAGCCACAGTGGATACCACCTTAGGCATGAAGGATGGATTGGTCCTGAGAGATACCCTGTCTGCATGGAAAATGCTGAAAGGCTCCACTGCCATAAGAGCCTGTAATTTTGAAATCCTTCTAGCTGAAGTGACTGCTAAAAGGAAAGCTGTTTTCCAGGAGAGAATTTTTAAGTCTGCAGTAGCAGCTGGCTTGAAAGGAGGGAGAGTGAGTTTTTCCAACACGAGATTGAGGTTCTAGGCAGGGGTTGGAGCTCTCCTGGGCAGTCTTAAGTTTTTGGCCCCTCTGAGATACTGCTTTAGCAGGGGATGAGAGAAGAGGGGAGGATCTGTGTTGTAATCAGTTTAAATGGCTGAGGCATGGATTTTTATGGAAGAGAAAGACAGGCCCTTGTGAAGCATCTCAGTAAAGTATTGCAAAATCTGAGGAATGTTGGGCACTGCTGTGCTTATCCCTTGAGATTGATTCCATGCACAGAATCTTTTCCATTTGTCAGCATAAGATTTTCTAGTACTAGGCCTTCTTGCCTCCAAAATGACATCCATCACAGGTTTGCTGACGGAGGCTAAGGGTGAATTTAGGTGATTAGCCACACTGCAAGATTCAAAGTTTGGAGATGAGTGTGCAGAATTTGATTGTTCTACTGAGACAGTAAGTAAGGTGTCTGAGGCAGGTGCCACGGAGGAAGGTGTGACACATTGCGCAGGAGTGGGTACCAGTGTTGGTGAGGCCAGTCTGGAGCAATCAAAACCATTTTTGGTTTGTTCTGTTTGACTTATAGTAAAACTTTGGAGATCAGAGGCAGAAGAGGAGAGGCATAGACATAGATAGATTTCTCCAGCTGAAGGATACATCATCCACTTCCAGGCTTTTTTGTAATGAGTTCTTGTGCAAAATTTGTCCAGTTGATCATTCTGGGGTGAGGCAAAAAGATCTATGTCTGGGCTCCCACGTTTGCATGTCAACATGTTGAAAATCCGTGGTTCCAGTTTCCATTCATGTGGGTCCATGAGATTTCTGCTTAGTTTGTCTGCCAGAGTATTCAGCTTTCCTGGCAGGAATTGTGCTTGTAGTTGTACTTGATAGATCAAGGCAGTGTTCCACAATGCCATGGCTAGTCTGCAAAGGGGGTAGGAGTGTGAACCCCTCTGCTTGTTTATGTACCACGTAACCATGGTGTTGCCTGTCTTTATCATTAATTGTCTTGGAAGAAGGTAGTCCTTGAAGCCTGTCAGTGCATTCTGTACAGCTAGCATTTCTTTTTGATTGATATGAAGGTGCATTTGATTTGGGCTCCATTCGCCCTGAATGCACTTCCCTGCCAGATGTGCCCACCAAGCATAGTCTGATGCATCTGTAGTTAGGGTTTGGGTGGCAGGGGGTGGTATGAATGGCAGTCCCTTGTTTTGGTGGCAGGCCTCTGCCCACCATAGGAACTCTAGTTGCAGAGATGGTATGATAGAAATCATTGTTTCCAAGCTGTGAAAATGTTGACTCCATAAACATTTTAAGTACCACTGAAGTTTCCTCATAAGCAGACTTGCATATGGAATTACAAGAATGCAGGAGGCCATGAACCCCAAGACTAGCAGTATTTGCCTTGCAGAAAGCAGGGTTTTTGTGGCCACCTGTTTGAAGTAAATCACCAAATGAATTTGTTTGTCTGGCATAAGGAAAGCCATCTGGGCAGCTGTACTCAAGCTTGCACCCAGTAATGTAATCTTTTGAGAGGGTACCCAGTTGTGATTTCTTTTCATTTATAGTGTACCCTAGATGGGTTAGAACTCTTTTTACAAATGCCAGTTGGTTTAGAAGAGTGTCCTTGTTTTCTGCCTGAATTAGACAATCGTCCAGATACGGATATATTTGAATATTTATTTGCCTGCAAAATGCAGTTACTGGAGCCAGGCATTTTGTGAAGACCCTGGGCGCAGTAGATAAGCCAAAGGGCAGCGCAGAGAACTGGTAATGCAAGTTGCCTGCTTTGAAGCAGAGGTATCTTCTGCAAGATTCCCTGATTGGGATATGCAGGTAAGCCTCTTTTAAATCTAGAGTTGCCAACCAGGCATCTTTGCCTAGCATACGAAGTAACTGGTGAAGAGTCAGCATCTTGAATTTTGGAATGTCCAGAAAGGTGTTTAGAGTAGATAAGTCCAGGATTAGACGCCATAATTTGTCTTTTCTGAGTACCAGGAAAAGTCTTGAATAGAAACCTTGTCCCTTTTCCTTTTCTGGTACTGGCTGAATAGCCCCCATGCTCATGAGGGAAAGTACTTGTTTCTGGACCTCTGCCCACTGATTTGGGGGCAGGACTGGCCATCCGTTTGGAATTGGCAATATGTGGAAATGAAATCTGTATCCCTGGGATACTATATTTAAAACCCATTTGTCCTGGGTTAGAAGTTGCCAGTTTCTTGCATGAAGAGCCAGCTTTTCCCCCAAAGGGGCGGCTAAAAGGTAAGTGCTTGGTAAGTATAAAGGGAAGTCATTGAGACTGCTTACCATAGGGGGGTGTCTTAACGTTTCCAGATTTGGAGGAGGAAGCACCCCATTGTTTTGTCCTGAAAGACCCTTGTGACTGAAACCTGGAGCCTTTGAAATGACTTGAGTGACTCTGGAAGGAACTGGAAAGGACCAGTTCTTAGTAGGCCAGTGCCTACTAAATCTTGGAGGTTGCACTTGTAAGAAATCTTTCACAGTTTGCATAGATTTAGCTTTATCTTCCATCTTTTTTAAAACTTCTTCAGCCTTATTACCAAAGAAATGGTCCTGTTATAAAGGAGCATCCAACAATTTTGCTTTAACATGATCAGGCAGACTTTGCTCTTTGAGCCAAGCACGCCTTCTTAGCACAGACCCAGTGACAGCAGCCCTGCAAGAGGCCTCCAAAGAATCAAAACCACATTGCAAAGTATGTTTTCCAACTTGCTCAGCTGAATGCAATAAATCCTGTAAATCTTTTTTTTTCCACACAGTCAGAAATTAACATAATTTTCTGTTTGAGCAGTCCCATAATATGCTGTTGATATTTTAGCATATGAAATTGACAGTTTAAAGCCCTGATTGCCAAGGTTGCAGAAGTGTAAACCTTCTTACCCCATCTATCCAGCACATTGAAATCTCTATCAGAAGGGGTAGGATTTTTAGCTGTAGAAGCCTTAATGCCCTTGGGACCCTGAGAAATGGTTTCAGGATCTGCAACAGGATTTTTGCAAAGGAATTTGTGGGAGTAAGGGACCTAGTATCTGTCTGCCTTAAGGAGCCGGAGGCAGAGAATCAGGAGCCATACTAGATTATGAAAATACATCAGCAATGTCTAGAACAGGAGGTATAGCCAAAGGCCTATGCTGAGGAAGAAGAAAACAAATCCCTATGTCTCTTTTTAGAATCAGAGAAATCCTGACTTTCCCAGTGGAAATGTTCCCTTAAGGTATGTAAAGTTTCCCCAAAAGAAAAATCCTCATGGGGAGAAGAAGAAGGAATGGAATCTTCTGCATCAGAATCCTCATAAGTAGGTATAGACAATTCCTGTTCATTAGAAGAGTCAGAAGAAATAGAATCCTGTTCTGAAGATTCATAGTCAACGTCTTGCCTAGGCCTCTTAGAAGGGGGGGGGGGGTCTGCTACCCCTGATCAGAGTAATTAAATCTACAGCCATTTTGATCATTTGTTTTTTAGGCATATGGGCCTGCACATGTGGCCCAGGCATAATTTTTTTAGGTATAGGTCGATATTTTGGCCTTAGTTTTGAAGATGGCGTTGGTCTAATATATAAATCTGTAGGCCTGAAAACACCCTCAGAAGCCGGTGCCTGCACAGCGGCTCCGGACCCATCCAAGGTAGAGACATTCACGGGTTCCTTAATTGAAGCATCACGTGGCATACCGGACTCAGAATGGGTCTCAGTAGAGGCCTGCAAATCAGAAGTAGTGGGTATCAGGGGCTGCGAAAGCTCACTGAGTACCAGTGAACTGGCGACTGGCTTAGGAGAAGCATCGTCGGCAGTTTTGGACCTCAATAGCCAGTCTCTGTCTTTTTCTTTGCATTTTTTAGGTATTCCAGTAGTTGGATTGCTAACCGACATCATTTCTGGATAATTAAAGCATGAACCAAAATATTTAGAAGCAAAAATGTACCGATGTTTGACAGTGCGTTTATTAAACAAAGCACAAAATTGACAGCAAGGTATGTTATGGTCAGGGCCTAGGCAAGGAATACAGTACAAATGAAAATCCTTATAAGGTATTTGCTTCCCACAAGTAATGCAATTATTAACTTTTACTGACATCGGTAAGGAGCAAGAAAAAGTTTCCCAAATGGGGTACTTAGCTTTTTAGTTGAAGACTCCGGATCTGAAACTCGAAAACGAAAATTTCAGGAGTCGGCCGACCAGCACTTGCGAACTGCCTCTGCTTCGGGCACCGCGCAGCAAGAAAGACTGATGTAATGGCATCGGCTGCATGTTTTATACCGCTGACATCATGGAAGAAGGGACAGCAGCCGACGCAGGACCCAAGACTTTGTTAATCAGGCCGACTGAGGGCAACCTGCCAGCAGATTACCCAAATGTAATGACTCCAACAGTGAAACATGAAGAATATCTGCTACTCATATTTAAGTAGTCAGTAATCATTCTCTGGTGCCTGTCTCTAGGTTGTATCCTTTGTTACAGTTTAAATACTATAATGAACCTTTTTTCATCAGCTACAAAGATTACTCAAGCTAAATCACAAATCATCCACTACACCTGAAGAGTTATTTTATAATGAAAGAAAATCTGGGAAGAGAAATAAAAAAGCTGTACTTAAGCTACAATTCTCCAGAAAAAAACAAAAAAAAAAAAACAAGCTGAACTTTAAACATGAAAAAATAAAAATCAACATGGACTTCAGCAAAAAAAAAAAAAAAAACACAAAATTATGCATACTATTACACTTTTCAACCTCTTGCTGCAAAAAGTCTGGACAAAGTCAAAAATAATGGGGTGAAAAAGGCCCAAAAATGCAGATGTATTCTTATATACTTCTAAAGTTGCTAGAATGACACGTTATGCGTTATCATGCATTTTTCTGATGGATATGAAGTCTGAAATTTGAGTATCTGTCATTATGTTTTGACTTCAGTTCTCAATGACTTGTCAGAAAACCATAAATTGTATGACAAACAAGTAAAAAATAAGAAGCGAAAATGTGGACATTCTGCAAAAATCTGGACAGTCGAGAGGTATGCGTACTATTACTGCAAAGGCTGTGTATGATTTAAGAAATACCTCTGTTTAGAAAAAAAAGAATTCAGACTTTACATGAAGTCTTGTACAAGCTGGTAGTTTTACAAATGTTGTTACTTCTTACTAAAGATACTTGGCTTTTTTTAGATCAGCATCGATCTATGAAGCTGTACTGCAGTGGTGGTGCTGCGGTAGCGTTGTCGCCTCATAGCAAGACATTGTCCCGTTCAATTCTCAGCTAGAGCGTCTTCTGTGTGGAGGCATACGTGAATGGGGTGTGCCTTAGTTGAAGGTTGTGCATCAGGGCTGGTAACCCGGTACGTAAAAAATCCACTACCAATCATTAGCAGACCGGAGTTCCGCTGTGACGACCCCTAACCGGGAAAAGCCGAAAGACACAATCGATCTATGAAGCTACTGGCTTACTCTATCAGTCACATTCAACGAATCTCACCCCCAGACATATGCAAGGTAAAAAAAAAATACTTTATTTTATAATGATCTAGTTCTGAAGTATAATCTGTTCTGCATTCTTTCCTGGGCTTGAGTTAACTTGTGTCCATACACCAATAAATCAAGTTTCTCATGTTCCTCCTGTCCTTGTCAATGGTACAGAAGGATATCACAGGACTGTGTCAGCATTCAATGTTTGTTACTAATGTTACTTGTTGAGTTAAACTCCACATCTCTGTCCAAGCACTCAGAAGTGTGCCATCCCAGTCTATGAAAGAGACAGGTCTTTGGGCTTCAGCCTCTTCCCTTATTTTGTTTTGGGCACTACTGGTACTTTGACTATTGGTTGTATCTTGCATACAACCCACCACATAATAGCTCAGATGTTTGGCTTGCAAGCTTTCCTCCCCCAGATTTGGGCTTTTCCATTACAAGTGTAAAGAGGGAGCAAAGAGTCACAGGAAAAGAAGTTATGGTCATGCGAGTGTGGCATCCTCTTTGATAACCATTGGGAGTTTTGCATGCTAGGCCCCTGTTGGGCAGATAATATGATGCAATGCCTGCTCAATTAAGCCTACGATTTGTGTACACTTTCATAAACCAATAATGCTCAGTTATAGTGTAAGCACACCTTGGCTTGATACATGCTACTGAATCCTTGTGTAGATCGGATGCCCCTCCAGGCCTTCGTTCAGCAGCAATGTTAAAGTAGAACAGAACTAACTCCTTTTCTCTGGGAAGGAGGAGCCAGAAAGTACAGTTTTGTACCTACCATAAATGTAGATGTTCGAGTGCTCATACAGCTGCAGTCATTACAGATGTGTTATCCTGCCATCAGGCGGGTCCTCGGTCGGCCAAATTCCAAAGTCTAGGTCCGGCGTCGGCTGTCGTCGCTTCTTCACTGACATCAGCGTGGCAGGGGTATAAAAGAGGCAGCCAAAGCCATTTTCTTCAGTTTTTCTTGCCCCAGATGTCAGGTGCCCCCAGAAGGAAGGCAAAACATAATGTTATGCAAACATGCAGTATAGATAAATCAAAAAACAGTAGTTGCAAGCAAATACACCATAAAAGAATACCCCAAATAGGTTGTATGATAAAGGTGTTTGTCATAAGGCCTGCCCTAAGAGGGGACGGAGGGGGGGTAACCTGGACTGCAGCTGTATGAGCACTCGAAAATCTACATTTATGGTAGGTACAAAAATGTACTATGTTCATCGTGCATACAGCTGCAGTTATTACAGATGGGAAGAATCCCAAAGCTAAGTAAGGGTGGTAGGCACTAAGTGGAACTAGGAGGAGCAAGGATGCCCTGCAAGACTGCTGTGGCAAAGCCAGCTCTAGATTTAGAGTAAAGTGGAAGGTGGTAGTGCTTGGAGAAAGTGTGCACTGAACTCCAAGTAGCTGCTTCCAAAATGTCCTTGGTAGGGACCCCCCCTGAGGAAAGCTGCAGAGGTAGCTGTGGCCCTGGTGGAGTGGGATCTGATGTATGCAGGCACAGTTTTTTTTATGAAATGAGTAATAAAAGCGTATGCAGTGGGCTATCCATTTTGAAATTGTCTGTTTGGAAATAGCCTTTCCTTGAGCACCTGTAGCATAGGACACAAAGAGTTGCTCAAATTTCCTGAATGGCTTTGTTCTGTCCAAATAATAATGAAGTTGTCTGTGAATGTCCAAGGAATGTAGTAGTCTTTCCCCTTTGTTCTGTGGATTTGGATAAAAGGTAGGTAAGTGGATAGTATGATTCAAAGCTACACTGGATACTACCTTTGGCATAAAGGTAGGGTTGGTTCATAAGGAAACTCTGTCCTGATGGAAAATGATGAATGGTTGCACAGCCATGAGGGCCTGTAGCTCCGAAACCCTGCATGCTGAGGTGATAGCCAGAAGGAAGGCTGTTTTCCATGACAGGTATTGTAGCTCTGTTGAAGAAGCTGGCTCAAAGGGGGGGAAGGGTCAGCTTTTCCAATACGAAGTTGAGGTCCCAAGCTGGAACTGGTGGTTTCCTTGGGGGTTTTATATTTTTTGCCCCTCTGAGGAACTGCCTTAAGAGAGGATGTGAGAATAAAGGAAAGTCTGTGTTGTATTGTGCAGAAATGGCTGAAGCGTGCATCTTGATGGAGGAGAAGGAAAGTCCACTGTTCAACATCTCAGCTAGGTACTGTAAAATTTGAGGTATATTTATTACCCAAGGATTCTGGCCCTTTTCTTGATTCCAGGAACAAAATCGTTTCCATTTGGCGGAGTAGGCTTTTCTAGTAGAAGGTCTTCTGGCCTCCAAGATGACATCCTGCACCTCCTTGGAGAGAAGAGTCTGTTGGGAAATTAAGGAATTCTCCATGCAGCTAGATTTAGGGTTTTGAGCTGGCTGTGAAGGATTTTGTAGTTGTACTGGGACAACAGAAGAGGGACTAGAGGTAGGATCCATGGTGGGGAGTGTGTCAGGCTCTTTAGGAGCGGATACCAGTGTTGTATTGGCCAGTCTGGAGCAATGAGAATCATTTGTGGCCTCTCTGCTCTGGCTTTTAATAGAACTTTGGTCAGTAGAGGAAGAGGCGGTAAGGCATAGACTGTCAATGTTGTCCAATTGAAAGAGAGTGTGTCCACTTTCCAGGCCTTTGGATGATAGGTCCTTGAACAAAATTTTTTCAACTGGTAATTTCTGTGGGTAGCAAATAGATTTATGTCTGGCTGTCGCCCTGCAGACATGAGGATGCAACTTCCATTCGTGTGGATCTGTCATATTTCTGCTTAGGTTGTCTGCCAGTGTGTTTTCCTTCCCTGGCAGGAATTGTGCCTGTAGTTGAATTTGCAATTCCAGTGCTGTGTTCCATAGGGTCATGGCTTGCCTGCACAGGGGGTATGAATGAGTTCCCCCCTGTTTGTTTATGTACCATATGACTGTGGTGATGTCTGTCCTTATCAATAACTGGCCTGGATGCAGTAGGTCTTTGAAGGTCATAAGAGCATTTTGCACGGCTAGCATCTCCTTTTGGTTGATGTGTAGGTGCTTCTCTTTTTGGGACCATTTTCCCTGAATGCACTGATCTGCCATGTGTGCTCCCCAGGCATAGTCTGAGGCATCTGTTGTGATGATTTGAGTTGCTTGAGGTACACAGAAAGGGAGACCTGTGTTTCTTTGGCATGCTTGAGCCCACCACAAAAATTCCTTTTGAAGGCATGGAATGAGTGGTATAATTGTTTCCAAGCTGTGGCTGTGTTGAGACCATACGTTTTTTTAGGTACCATTGAAGTTTCCTCATATGCAGCTTTGCACATGGGATTAGTAGGATGCAAGATGCCATGAATCCCAGAGCCTGCAGGACTTTCCTTGCAGTTAGCCTGGTGAAAGTTGCCATTTTGCTGAAGTATTGAGACAGTTGCCCTTGTTTGGCTGGCATGAGGTAGGCCATCTGGGTGGTTGTATTCAAGCTGGCACCCAGGAAAATTATCTGTTGAGAAGGTATTAGTTTTGATTTCTTTTTGTTCACTGTGTATCCCAGGAAGTTTAACAGTTCTATTACAAATGCCAGATGCTGTAATAGAATGTCCTTGCTGTCTGCTTGGATCAGGCAGTCATCCGGATATGGGTATATTTGTATTCCTTGTAGTCTGCAGAAGGCAATTACTGATGCCAGGCATTTCGTAAACACTCTGGGCGCAGTAGATAAGCCAAAGGGCAATGCAGAGAATTGGTAATGGGTTGAACCTGCAAGAAATCTGAGGTATCTTCTGCAATCTTGTCTGACAGGGACATGCAGGTATGCCTCCTTGAGGTCCAATGTTACCAGCCAAGACTCCTTGCCCAGCATGGGAAGAAGCTGCTGTAATGTGAGCATCTTGAATTTTGGCACCTGTAGATATGTGTTTAGGATGGATAGGTCAAAGATAGGTCTCCAATCTTTGTCTTTCCTTGGTACCAGGAATAGTCTGGAATAAAAACCTTGACCTTGTTCTTTTGCAGGTACCTCTTGAATCGCTTTCATATCCATGAGAGCGGAAATTTGTCTTTGTGCCTCTGCCCTTTGATTTTGAGGCAGGTTTGGCATGTCTCTCATTTTTGGAAGGGTGTGAAAGTGGAACCTGTAGCCTCTGTCTATAATGTCCATAATCCATTTGTCTTTTGTAACAATATGCCAATTTTTTGAAAATAATGCCAGTTTTCCGCCCAAAGGTGCTGCCATTAAAGCTTTGCTTGGCAGGTATAGGGGGAAGTCATTGTGTCTGTTTTCTAAATGACTGTGATCTATCTTCTCCACCTCTTGGGGTTGGTGCTTGCCACTGTCTTGCTATGTAAGATCCTTGAGGTTGCCCTCTACCCCTTGGGCGTCTGTATCTGCCCCTTTGAGGTCTGTCCATGGCTGGAAAGGACCAATTTTTTGAAGGCCAGTTTCTGCTGAAGCGTGGAGGTTGTACCTGCAGGAAATCTTTCACTGTTTGCATTGATTTTGCTTTTTCCTCCATTTTTTTTAGTACCTCCTCAGCTTTAACACCAAACAATACATCTTTTTGAAGTGGTGCATCTAATAATTTTGCTTTGACATGATCTGGTAAGGTTTGCTCTTTGAGCCAAGCATGTCTACGTATAACAGACCCCGTAACAGCAGCTCTACATGAGGTCTCTAAAGCATCAAAACCACACTGCAAGGTATGTTTACCCACTTGCTCTGCACCATGCAACAAATCCTGCAACTCTTTCAAATCTGGTTGTTCTGTTTGTGTCATTTTGCTTTTCAACTGAGATAACAAAAACTGTTGATACTTTAACATATGGAATTGACAGTTTAATGCCCTCATGGTTAAAGTAGCAGAGGTATACACCTTTTTACCCCACCTTTCTAATTCTCTGTAATCTCTCTCTGAAGGTAAAGGGTTTTTAGCAGTAGAGGCCTTAATTCCCTTGCGACCCTGTGAAATAGTTTCTGGGTCAGCAGTATGGCTTTTATAAAGGAACTGGTGAGAGTCAGGAAAGTACAGTTTTGTACCTACCATAAATGTAGATGTTCGAGTGCTAATACAGCTGCAGTCATAACAGATGGGTTCTCCTGCCATCAGGCGGGTCTTCGGTCGGCCGAATTCCAAAGTCTAGGTCCGGCGTCGGTTGTCGTCGCTTCTTCCCTGATGTCAGTGCGACAGGGGTATAAAATAACCAGCCGATGCCATTTTCTTCAGTTTTTCTTGCCCCAGATGTCAGGTAACCACAGAAGGAAGGCAATACATAAATTTGTGTGATAAAGCAATGCAATATAATCAAAATACAGTAGTGCAAGCAAATACATCAAGAATGAATACCCCAATCAGGTTGGATGAGGAGGTGTTAGCCAATAGGCCTGTCCCAAGAGGGGAAGGAGGGAGGGAAACCTGGACTGCAGCTGTATTAGCACTCGAACATCTACATTTATGGCAGGTACAAAACTGTACTATGTTCATCGTGCATACAGCTGCAGTCATAACAGATGGGTAGAATCCCAAAGCTAAGAAAGGGGTGGTAGGCACTGGGTGGAACTAGGAGGAGCCAGAATGCCCTGCAAGACTGCAGTGGCAAAGCCCGCTCTAGATTTGGAGTATAATGGAAGGTGGTAGTGCTTGGAGAAAGTCTGCACAGAACTCCAAGTGGCTGCTTCCAAAATATCTTTGGTAGGAACTCCTCTGAGAAAAGCTGCAGAGGTAGCCCTGGCCCTTGTGGAGTGAGATCTGATGCCTGTAGGTACAGTTTTGCCATTGAAAGAATAGCAAAAGTGTATGCAGTGGGCTATCCATTTTGAGATAGTCTATTTGGAAATTGGCTTTCCTTGAGCTCCTATAGCATTGGACACAAAGAGCTGTTCTGATTTTCTGAAAGGCTTTGTTCTGTCCAAATAATAACGCAGTTGTCTGTGGATGTCCAAGGAATGTAGTAATCTCTCCCCTTTGTTTTGAGGATTAGGATAAAAGGTAGGTAAGTGTATAGCCTGATTCAAAGCTACCCTGGATACCACTTTTGGCATAAAGGACGGGTTGGTTCATAAGGAAACTCTGTTCTGATGGAAGATGATGAAAGGCTGCAAAGCCATGAGAGCTTGTAGTTCCGATACCCTACGAGCTGAGGTAATAGCCAGAAGGAAAGCTGTTTTCCAGGACAAATATTGCAAATCTGATGAGGCAGCTGGCTCAAAAGGAGGCAAGGTCAGCTTTTCTAGAATGAAATTGAGATCCCAAGCAGGTATTGGTTGTTTCCTTGGGGGGTTTAGATTCTTAGCCCCTCTGAGGAACTGTCTTAAGAGGGGGTGAGAGAATAAGGGTGGATCAGTGTTGTATTCTGCAGAAATGGCTGAGGCATGGATTTTGATGGAGGAGAAAGAAAGTCCACTGCTTAGCAGTTCAGCTAGATACTGTAATATTTGAGGTAAATTCAGTTTTCCAGGATCCTGGCCCTTTTTCTCATTCCAGACACAAAACCGTTTCCATTTTGCTGAGTAAGCTTTTCTAGTAGACGGCCTTCCGGCCTCCAAAATGACATCCTGCACCTCCTTGGAGAGTAGGGTCTGTTGTGATGCTAAGGAATCTTCCATGCGGCTAGATTGAGTGTTTTTAGCGGACTGTAAAGAGTTTTGAAGCTATGCTGAGTCAGAAGAAGAGGCATTAGAGGAAGGGTCCATGGTGGAGAATGCGTCAGGCTCCTCAGGAGTGGGTACCAGTGTTGTATTGGCCAGTCTGGAGCAATGAGAATCATCTTTGGTCTGTCTGCTCTGGTTTTTAATAGAACTTTGGGCAGCAGAGGAAGAGGTGGGAAGGCATAAACTGTCATTGATGTCCAACTGAAAGAGAGAGTGTCCACTCTCCAGGCCTTTGGATGAAAAATCCTTGAGCAGAATTTTGTTAATTGGTGATTTTCGTGGGAGGCAAAGAGATCTATGTCTGGCCTTCCCCATGCTTGAATTATCTCTGTAAAAACTTGAGGATGCAACTTCCATTCATGTGGATCTGCCATATTTCTGCTTAGGTTGTCTGCCAGCATGTTTTCCTTGCCTGGCAAGTACTGTGCTTGTAGTTTGATTTGTAAGTCCAGGGCCATGTTCCAAAGTGACATGGCCAGTCTGCATAGGGGGTATGAATGGGTTCCTCCCTGTTTGTTTATGTACCACATTACTGTGGTGTTGTCCATCCTTATCAATAGTTGACCTGGTTGCAGGAGGTCTTTGAAAGCTATAATAGCATTTATTACTGCTAGCATTTCCTTTTGATTGATGTGTAGGTGCTTTTCTTTTTGGGACCATTTGCCCTGAATGCACCGATCTGTCATGTGCACCCCCCAGGTGTAGTCCGAGGCGTCTGTTGTGATGACTTGATTTGCTTAAGGCTTGCTGAATGGGAGACCTGTGTTTGTTTGGCATGCTTGAGCCCACCACAGAAATTCCTTTTGAAGACATGGAATTAGTGGTATTATTGTTTCCAATCTGTGGCTGTGTTGAGACCATAGGTTTTTCAGGTACCATTGAAGTTTCCTCATATGTAGCTTTGCACATGGGATCAGTAAGATGCAAGATGCCATGAATCCCAGAGCCTGCAGGATTTTCCTTGCAGTCAGCCTTGTGCAATTTGCTAGTGTTCTGAAGTATTGAATTAGTTGCCCCTGTTTCTCTGGCGTGAGGTAGGCCATCTGGGTGTTTGTGTCCAAGTTGGCACCCAAGAAAATTATTTTCCGAGAGGGTATTAGCCTTGATTTCTTTTTGTTGACTGTGTATCCCAGAGAATTCAACAACATTATTACATAAGCCAGATGTTTCAGAAGAATGTGCTTGCTGTCCGCTTGGATCAGGCAGTCGTCCAAATAGGGGTATATTTGTATCCCTTGAAGTCTGCAGTAGGCAATTACTGATGCCAGGCATTTCGTGAATACTCTGGGTGCAGTAGATAAGCCAAAGGGCAATGCAGAGAATTGATAATGGGTTGAACCTGCAAGAAATCTGAGGTATCTTCTGCAATTTTGTCTGATTGGGACATGCAGGTAAGCCTCCTTGAGGTCCAGTGTTACCAGCCAAGAATACTTGCCCAGCATGGGAAGAAGCTGCTGTAGTGAGCATCTTGAATTTGGGAACGAGTAGAAATGTGTTTAGGATGGGTAGGTCCCAAAATAGGTCTCCAATCTTTTCCCTTCCTTGGTACCAGGAACAGTCTGGAATAAAAACCTTGACCTTGTTCGTGCGTAGGTACCTCTTGAATAGCTTTCATGTCTATGAGATCTGAAATTTGTCTTTGTGCCTCTGCCCTTTGATTGTGTGGCATGTTTGGCATGCCTCTCATTTTTGGAAGGGTGTGAAAATGGAATCTGTAGCCTCTGTTTATAATGTCCAGGATCCATTTGTCTTTTGTGACAATATGCCAATTTTTTGAAAATAATGCCAGTTTTCCGCCTAATGGTGCTGCCATTTGAGTCTTGCTTGGCATGCAAAGGGGAAAGTCATTGGGCTTGCTTTCTGAATGGTTGCGAGTTATCCTCACCACCTCTTTGCGTAGGAGCTTGCCATTGTCTGCCTCTAAACGATCCTTGGGATTGCCCTCTGCCCCTCGGGCACCTGTATCTACCTCTTTGGGGTCCGTCCGTGGCTGGAAAGGACCAATTTTTGGAAGGCCAATTTCTACTGAAACGTGGGGGTTGTACCTGTAGAAAATCTTTCACTGTTTGCATTGATTTAGCCTTTTCCTCCATTTTCCTTAATACCTCCTCAGCATTAGCACCAAATTATACATCCTTTTGTAGAGGGGCATCTAGTAATTTAGCTTTGACATGATCTGGTAAGGTTTGTTCCTTGAGCCAGGCATGCCTACGTATGACTGATCCTGTAACAGCAGCTCTACATGAGGCCTCTAGAGCATCAAAACCACATTGTAAGGTATGTTTACCCACTTGTTCTGCACTATGCATCAAATCCTGCAACTCCTTCAAGTCTGGTTGTTCAGGTTGTGACATTTTACTTCTCAATTGTGATAACAAAAACTGTTGGTACTTTTGCATATGGAACTGACAGTTTAATGCCCTCATGGGTAAGGTGGCCGAAGTATATACCTTTTTTCCCCACCTTTCTAAGGATCTGGAATCTCTCTCGGAAGGTAATGGATTTTTAGCAGTGGAGGCCTTAATTCCCTTGGGGCCCTGTGAGATAGTTTCTGGGTCAGCAGCATGGCTTTTGTATAGAAATTGGTGTGAGTCAGGAACCCTGCAGTACCTGTCAGGCTTGACTGGAGCTGGAGGTAGAGAATCCAGGTTAAGGCAGGCCTCCGAGTACACATCATCTAGTATGTCCAAGACAGGAGGTATAGCTAGAGGCCTGTGCTGAGGTAGCAAGAGAAATTACCTAAGCCTTTTCTTGGAATCTGAATAATCTTGGCCTTCCCAGTGGAAGTGTTTCCTTAAGGCATGCAAAGTTTCCCCAAATGAATAATCCTCTGGTGGGGATACAGAGGGAATGGACTCCTCTGCATCAGAGTCTTCAAAAGGGGAGTAAGAATGTTCCTGTTCATCAGAGTGCTCTGAAATAATGGAGCCCTGATCAGAGGAGGGGGATTCTTCCTCCACTCTGAGCCTTTTGTCTGGGGGGGGGGGTTGAGAACCCCTGATAAGGGTAATTAGATCCTCAGCCATCTTAAGCATCTGTTTTTTAGGCATAGGGCCTGGAGATGGGCCCTGTGTAGCTTGCCTCTTAATATGCATGGCTGCATTAGACTTAGTGAAAGCCTTGAAGGAAAAAGAAGAGGAAGGTCTGAAGACACCTTGAGAGGAGGTAGACCTGTCCACATTTTGAGATTCACTGCCAAGAGTGGCTTCGGTATCTGTAGTCGGGGTGTGGGCCGAGGAGCCTGAGACCTCGGGCACAGGAGACACCACCAATGTAGTGTCGTCGGTAGTCAGGGGCAGTGTAGGTGCCTTGCTGAGAACCGGACCACGTGTAGTCAGCTTTGGCGTGGTGTCAGTAGAGGTCGCGGACCTCGTGTGTCGGTCCTTATCTTTGCGTTTTTTAGACAAAACTGGAGTCGGAGTATCCGATGACATAATATAGTTAAATTTTTTGCCAAAATAATGCTGGGAGAACTCCGCCCGACGCTTAATGGTGCATTTGTTGAATGTAGCACAAAAGCGACAGACCAAGACAGCGTGGTCTGGGCCTAAACAAGGAATACAGAGGGAATGGAAATCCTTATGCGGTATTTGCTTCCCACATGAAATACAATTATTAACTTTGTCTGACATCGGTCTGAGGCAAGAAAAGTTTCCCCAACGGGGTACTTAGCTTTCAAGAAGACTTTGGTTGCAAAATTTTCATAATTTCAAGAGCTGGCCGACCGGCACTTGCGAACTGCTTCTGCTTTGGGCACCGCGCGGCAAGAAAGACTGAAGAAAATGGCGTTGGCTGGTTATTTTATACCCCTGGCGCACTGACGTCAGGGAAGAAGCGACGACAACCGACGCCGGACCTAGACTTTGGAATTCGGCCGACCGAGGACCCGCATGATGGCAGGAGAACCCATCTGTTATGACTGCAGCTGTATGCACGATGAACATCCAGGTAATACCCGTCTGGTTTAACAGGGGCTGGAGGTAAAGAATCTGGATTAAGGCTGGCTTCTGTGTACACATCATCCAAAATATCTAAAACAGGAGGTATAGCCAGGGGCCTATGCTGGGGGAGCAGTAGAAATTCCCTGAGCCTTTTCTTGGAATCTGAGTAATCTTGGCCTTCCCAGTGAAAGTGTTCCCTCAATGTATGCAGGGTTTCCCCAAAAGAGTAGTCCTCAGGGGGGGAGACCGAAGGAATAGACTCCTCAGCATCAGAGTCTTCGAAAGGGGAATAGGCGTAATCCTGGTCCTCAGAGTGTTCTGAGGTAATAGAAGCCTGGTCTGAGGAAGGGTAGTCTTCCTCTAGTCTGGGTCTTTTGTCAGAGGGGGGTTGAAAACCCCTGATGAGAGTAATCAAATCCTCAGCCATTTTAAGCATCTGCTTTTTAGGCATGGGGCCTTGAGAGGAGGTCTGAGGACCCGTTTGTTTAGTTTTCATGGCTGCTTTAGATTTAGTGAAGGATTTAATAGAGAAGGTGGACGGCCTGAAGACGCCTTCAGAAATGGCAGGCCTGACTAAATTTTGAGTTTCCCCACCAAGAGTGGCGTCGGTATCTGCAGTAGGAATGGAGACCGAGGAGCCTGCGACCTCAGGTACTGAAGTCACCGGTAATGTAGTTTCATCGGTACTCAGGGGCTGCGTAGGCGCCTCGCTGAGAACCGGTAGTCGGCCTAAGCATGGTCTCAGTACTCAGTGTGGACCTCGGATGTCGGTCCTTATCTTCACGTCTTTTGCTCCAAACTGGTGTCGGTGTATCCGATATGATATAATTACATTTTTTGCCAAAATAATAAAGGGCGAACTCCGCCCGGTGCTTAATAGTGCGCTTGTTGAATCTAGCACAAAAACGGCAGGCCGAGATGTCGTGGTCTGGGCCTAAGCAAGGAATACAGAAAGAGTGGAAATCCTTATGCGGTATTTGCTTCCCACAAGAAATGCAATTATTAACTTTGTCTGACATCGGTCTGAGGCAAGAAAAGTTTCCTCAATGGGGTACTTAGCTTTAAAGAAGACTTCGGCTGAAATACTTTCGTAAATCTTGGAGCTGGCCGACCGGCACTTGTGAACTGCTTCTGCTTCGGGCACCGTGCGGCAAGAAAGACTGAAGAAAATGGCGTCGGCTGCTTCTTTTATACCCCTGCCGCACTGACGTCAGGGAAGAAGCGACGACAACCGACGCCGGACCTAGACTTTGGAATTCGGCCGACCGAGGACCCACCTGACGGCAGGATAACCCATCTGTAATGACTGCAGCTGTATGCACGATGAACATCTGGATGTTCACTTCCTGACTGGCTTTGCTGGTGCTTAAGTTTGCTACTCAAATGTAGGCCACACAGGTTGTAGTCAAAAATTTTTCTCTGCATCACAGACTTCCAGCCATTGGCTTTCCCATTTGGAACAAATTTCCATCAACCTAAGTTATGACAGGTAACTCTTCATTTCTGGCAGTTCTCTTTACTAAAGTCATTTTTTCATGTTCTTTAACACTAATCACCCCAGAGAACCTCCATGCAGTGACCCAGGAGTTTGGCACCTATTATACTGACCACAACTGTGAAAGCCTCCACTGCATCTAGGATAGGCTTTTCTCTTTGTACTGTACTGGGTACCCTCTGGAGACATTTCTGTACTAGCTCACTCAATATCTTGATCATATCTGCCATTAACTCATCTGAACTGCAGCTTTCCCTGACTTCATTTTCTTCAGTGCTGTTCTTACTTCTAGGATGGGTACCTCTTCTTTCATCGTAGGCTATGTCTGGGGCAGCACAGCTTATGTGGGGTTTTCTTTATTCAGAAGCTGCTGGAAATACTCCTTCCATCTGAGTTGATGTCCTGTGGACTGATGAGCAGATTGTTGCTTGCATCGCTTATGAAAAATGTCTGGCTATCTTCATTATCTTTCTATCTTTGCCTTCAAAGTTGATACAGTTTCTTTGTGCCATCTGGTGAGTCCCTTTCAAGAAGCTCTTTTCTATCTCTCACTTTTTCCTGCACTTTTTTTTTTTTTTATTACTTCCTGGACATTTCCATTCCAACATCAGCTTTTCTTATGTACTTTCCTAAGGTTCTAGAGTCTTGAGTATTTCCTTGAACATTTACACCCAGTCAGCTTCCAAGTCTTCAGCCTAGTCTACGTGGACCACAGAGCCTGCTTTGACCTCTGTTTGCAGCTGATTGTGACAACCAGTAGTTTAAAATGTGGGCTGACTGTTTTACTGGAGATGATTCTGCAATTGCCGATTCTCCCTCAACACTTTTCCTTACTTGGAGAAAGTCTACCACAGTTGTATATTGTCCAGTTTTGTATGTGATCTTGTGACTACCTCTGTTGCTGAATTAAACCATACATCAGACAGATGTCTAGAATGACCCCCATTATTCTTGTTACCCCAACCACGTGGGCCCAGGCAGTCCTCCATTCCTGTTCAGTATGTCCCAGTATGTGCATTCAGATAACCCATTAACAGCAGCACCACAGTACCCACATAACTTCTGTTCTGTCCTTCCCCTAAGTAGTAGGCCAAGCAAAATGGCTATGCCCATTTTTGGTGGCATTAGTAAATGTAACTAAATTGCCTAAAGCCAGCTTTTAGACAATGGAATGGTTAGCTCTGATACAGTATGTATTCTGGGATATGTGTTCCCCGATCAAAAGGATAATAGTGTGCACCACAGTTTATGCCAAAGCAGTTGGGTTTACACAACCCTTTTCCCAACAGGCACCATCTAGAATCCGGGCTGCTGCTCAGAACTCCATTCTTGGGGGAGTCTGAGGTGGAAACACCCAATATACTTTAGGAGGTGAGAGAAAACTGTCAGACAGTGAAAGTATGGAAACTCCACAAAGCAACTGACCAGAGGTCAAGATCAAGCCTTGTATTGTGTATGGGAGGCAAACACCTTAAACATTATGACAACAAAGACTCCCACCCCCTCCACAGAAATGACAGGACCAAAGAAGTTATTTCTGGGTAAAGATAATGTGCTATGTATGAAGCACATCTGAAAATGCCACACACATGCAAATACCAGCAACATTCAGTTATTTGTAAAACCCCAAGAAAACAAAAGCACCACAAGAAAAAGCCTCTGAATGAGATGAGCATCTGTTTACCTAGTATGATATATGATATATAGGTTCATAGGTAGGTACTAGGCTATCTGCCCGAGGGCACTTATAAGCCTAGCCAGAGTGTGTCGGCTTTCGCCGCCCCATTGATTAATTAACTGAGCCTCTGTCAAGCACAGCCAATGAAGTGATCCCAGGGGTGTACTTTCTGTTACCCATCCACTCATCAAGGCTTCTCTTGAAGAGTGTTAGTGAGGGGCTCTGCCTAATGTAATTAGGAATTTTGTTCCAAAGCATGGGGAGTCTCTGTGATAGGAATCTATCCCTCCAGCATGTTCTATTTATTGTTGTGGTGAGGTTTAGCTCACTAGAGCGTGTGGCTCGCAGTGACTTTGATTTCTTTAGGTGGAGCATGGCCATCAATTCTGAGTTGGACATGGCTTTGTAAGTCAGGCAGAGATCACCTCTGAGTAAGCGATATGCCACTGAGTACAGCCGGAGTTTTTTCAGTCGGGCTGCATAGGGCATATGTTTGATGCCAGTAATCCTCTTGGTGAGGTGCTTTTGTGATCTTTCAAGCTGTTGGAAGTGTCTTGTGAGGTACATCCCAAATGGGGCATTGTACTCTATGATGGGTCTGATGAGTGACGAGCAGAGGGGCACTATAACCTCTTTATTTCTAGATGTGAACCCCTTAGTAATTAGATGGACCACATAGAAGGATTTCCTAACTACTTTGGCAATATGATTGTCAAAGAAGAGATTACTATCTACCTGGGTCTCCAGATCTCTTATTACCTCTTCTGTATTAAGGGGGCTGCCACCTATGTGGTAATTCATGGGTGTTTTGTTTTTCCCAAATGGCATGACTATGCATTTTTTTGGCATTTAGCTTGAGGCCATGACTTTGACACCAGGTGTCTGTCTCAGTAAGGCATTTTTGGAGGATGCCCGTGTCAGCCGGAGAGTCGATTATGGCTCCCAGTTTGCAGTCATCAGCGAACTTGGTTAGCCATAGTCCTCCTGTGTTTGCCTGTACTTCTGAGAAATATATGCCAAACACTAGGGGTCCCAGAACTGAGCCTTGCAGGACACCACTTGTGACTGGTTTAGAGTCAGACCTGGAGCCCACTATTCTTACTGTGTGAGTTCTGTCTGTAAGCCAGTTGGCAACCCATCTTGTGACGTAGGGGTTTATGTTCATGCTGGTGAGTTTTTCTATAATACCCGAGTGAGGAATGGTGTCGAATGCCTTGGCGAGATCAAGGTAGGCTGTGTGAACCACCTTTCCCTCGTCTATGGCCTTGGTAACTGTCTCGAAGAAGTCAACCAGGTTTAGTAGGCATGATCTGCCCTTAACAAAGCCGAACTGGGTCGGGTCATGAGTTTGGAGGTTCCTAATGTCTTTGTTAATGAGTTCCATGATGATGCACTCCATAGCCTAGCAGACCAGGCTAGTCAGACTTATAGGGCGATAGTTACCAGGGTCAGTTGTGGCTCCTCCTTTGTGGAGCGGAATAACCATTGCTGTGCGCCATTCTATGGGCACGTAGCCTGTGGAGATGCTGAGGTTGAACAGTGTGTTTAGGTGGGGGGGTTAGTTCGTTCTGTAGTTCGTGCAAGATGCAGCCTGGGACACCATCTGGCCCCATTGATGCTGTGTTTTTGGCTTTTGAAAGGGCTGTTTTCACCTGTGCTTCTGCGATTTCTGGGACACTACACTTTTCCGGTATTGTTGTGGGCCCTTTTGAAGGTGAGAGGAAGGTGACGTTTGCACTGAATCTATCTGCCAGTATGTTGGCAATATCAGTAGGTTCAGTATATTTTGTGCTATTTTGCACTATCTCAGAGCATATCTACGAGTTGCCACTTAGATTTTTGACATAGCTAAAGAAGGCTTTGTGGTTATCTATTGAATTCTTGGCTATTTTTCTTTCAAAGTTAGCCTTGGATGATTTTATAAGGGACCTTAGTTTCTTACTGATACTGATCAGGGATGTCTTTCCTTCTTGGGATTTGCTTTTTTTCTGAACTAGTTTCCTCCTTTTGTTGTATAACCTTTTTATGGCAGGGGTCCACCAGACTAGTTTCCTTCTCTTAGAGGAGCGAGTCTTGGTTTTACTAGGGATGGCACGATCCATGCATCCTTCTAGATGCTCATAGAGTGCAATTGTAAAGGATTCTGCATCTTGGGCAGTGTTATCCTTTAGCGTGGGGCTGTGAAACTTACCACCTCTGACTTAAGTAAGGTGAGGTTTGCTTTAGAAAAGTTTTTCACTGTGGTTTCCTTGGTTGGGGGTGGAAGTGGGGTATGGACATCCAGGGTGATTAGTTTATTGTCTGATATAACCAGTGATGGGTTGACCTCCGGTACAGAGCACCTGTCGCCCATGTTGGTGATGACCAGGTCCAATATGTTGTGGCCTCTGGTAGGGGAGTTTACCAGCTGATCCAGGGCATTTGAGTTGATAAATTCCAGGAAGCGCTGAGCCTGGGAGTTTGTACTCAAATAGTTTTCCCAGTTAATGGTAGGGTAATTGAAATATCCCAAGATCAGGGTGTCTGGTAGGACCTTCATGTTTTCCAGTGTCTCCAGAAAGGCGGAGTGGTGGTCCTGGGTCATGGAGGGTGATCTCTAGCAGGCTACAATTTGCATTGCATATGATATGATATAATACAAAATGGAACCTTACTTTTCTAATGAAATGGACAGACAGCTAATCTGAAGACAAAAGGTCAGTATTACACACTTCAAGGTACATCTTCCAGATAGGGGATAAAAAGAGGAATTTGGTTGAGAGCTCCTACATGAGCAATATCATATGTTCACCCATCCCCAGCTATGGTAAGAACCCTTGCAGTACATTCTGTAAGATGGCAGAATTCAGACCAGAAAAGAAGTGGTGCCAAGAATCCAGATACTGGGAAGATTGTCTTTTAGTGCTTCTTTTGCAAAATTGGCTCTGTTTTTTATTTGCACTTCCATATTTGAATGCTTAGGAAAGATATGGCTAGGTCAATGTAAAAACTTCACAAACATTTTTAAAAGGCATTTTGATGAAAGCTGCAGAAACAACTACTTTTGTAATAGTTGTAGGACTCCCCTGCACAGTGCGATTCTTACTATGCTGGTCATATTAAAAGGTGGTGAAGATACATGACCATTTGGAAAGAGTCTGTTTGGACACACCTGCCCTGCTTGCTTCCTTGACATAAGAGAGACATTGAACTAGTCAGTTCTGAAAACCTTGGTCCTGTCAGTGAAGTACCCTAGCTGTCTGGGGACATCCACTCTGTTCACAATCATCTCCCCCTTATTCTTGAGAGTTACAGCCAGCTGGCGTGACAGGCTAAGGTCAGTTTTGTAACCACTTAGGGCATCAGTTAGGATTAGTGCTTAAAAATATACTGTCTCTGTGAAAGTCCATGGATGCTTCTCTGCACATTAAGTCTTGAAGCTCTCAACTCCTTACGTTGGTACTGACTGCCATGAAAAGTTCTTCCTTGGCAGAAACCTGAGAATGGCTGAGCTGCCTCCTTTGAAAGAATGAAAAACAAGCTTTTTTTGTCACAGTCTGCAAGCTTCTTGAATGAAGAAGAATGTGCCTCCTGCGTGGTGACAGACAAAGGTGCTCTGGAGACAGTTTCACGGGGGGGGGGGTGTAAGTGATTAACCTTTAAACAGACATAAATGGTACTACAAGAAATCTTTAACAGAAGAAAAGTTTAGCTTTCCTAGTGTTGGGTCTCCTGACTTCCTTAAAAAATAACACACATACATGTTCAGCTATTACAGGCAGAGACCAGATACCCATGTGGGATTAACCTGAGATCTTCCAAACTTTGGGCTTAAGAGAATAAAGACTTTGTAGGATCAATTTCCTCTCCTTCTGTGTCAGGAGACTGTAGGAAACAGCTGTCTTGAAACATGCATACCAGATGAAAGAACCACATTTACATTAGCCACCTAGGAGCTAAAGGAGGTGAAATCTGGTTCTCTCTTCTTTCCTTAACTAGTATTTTTTGAGTGAGTGGTATAGAAAGGCACAAAGGAACTTCCTGGTCTAATGGATGGAGAATTCACTTGTCACCCAGACACATACTCACAGCTGTACGGTGTAGAAAAAGTACAGTTGTGTTCACTTACCATAAATGTAGATGTTAGGGTGTATTCACTGTTGCAGTCATCACCTGTGGGTTATCCCTGCTGTGGTAGCCCTTGGCCAGCCCAAATGCCAGAGTCAATGTTTTTCTGCGTCGGCTGCTGTTGCTTGTTGCCTGAAGTCAGGTCGTCAGTGCTATAAAGGAAGGCAGCCAACGCCATTACATCAGTTTTTCTTCCCTTACCATTCAGAGACCCAAGTAAATATGGTAAAGTGGTCCTGGTGGCTAAAGGCCACCGTTAGAATCTTATGTCTCCCTAAGGAAAGAAAATACAAGGGGGAAGGAGGGTGGGAAACCAGGACTGTAACACTGAATACACTCTTAACATCTACATTTATGTCAAGTGCACACACCCTTACTATGTTCTTCATGTTTCAGTGTTGCAGTCATCACCTGTGGAAGGATTCCCAAAGCTGAGGAGAGGGGTGGGAGGATTAGTAAGAGACCAAGAAATGGGTCAGCATGCACTGCAGAAAGTACAGTTGCGTATACTTACCATAAATGTAGATGTTTGAGTGTATTCACTGTTGCAGTCATTACATTTGGGTTATCCCTGCCAGGGTAGCCCTCGGTTGGCCTGAATACCAGAGACATAGTATTTCTATGTTGGTTGCTGTCGCTTGAGGACTGTAAGGTCAGGTTGTGCAGTAAGAGGAACCAATGTTGTCTGGGCCAATCTGGGGCAATGAAGATGGCCTTTGGTCTCTCCTCCCTTATTTTGATCAGTACCTTGGGAATAAGAGGCAGAGGAGGGAATGTTTACACAAAGAGTGTGTGCCAGGGGAAGGTCAAGGCATCCACCTTCCACGCTAGGTTGTGATTCTTCCTGGTACAGAATTTTTTCAGCTGATGGTTGAGATGCAAAGCAAAGAGATCCACCTCCAGAGTCCCCCATGCCTGCGTGGTTATTAAAAATATTTTTTCTGTGGTGCTCCCATCCGTGGGGGTCCAGTAAGTTTCTGCTTAAGTAGTCTGCCAGGGTGTTGTCAATCCCTGGTAGGTACTGGAATATCAAGTGTGGTCAGTCAAAGGTTCATGGCTAGCCTGCACAGAGGGTAAGATTGGGTCCCTCCCTGTTTGTTGATGTACCACATTACTGTGGTGTTGTCTGTTTTGATAAGGAGAACCCTGGGCTTGAGATGGGGTTTGAAGGATGTCAGAGCCTTTTGTGCTGCCATCATTTCCTTCTGGTTGATGTGTAAGGGAAGGTGCTGGGCCTACCAAAGGCCTTGGGTGCACCAGTCTTCTAGGTGAGTGCCCCAAGTTATGTCTGAGGCGTCGGTGGTAATGGTCTGCCCAGTTGGGTGGAGGGTGACAGAAAGACCTTTGTTCTGGGCACAAGCCCCTTCTCACCAGCAAAACTTGGCCCTTATGCAGGGGATCAGAGGTAGAGAGGTCTCTAGAGGTTGAGAGTGCTGACACCAAAATTTCTTTACGTACCACTGAAGTTTTCTCATGTGATGCCTGGCCAGAGGAATTAGGAAGATGCAAGATGCCATGTACCCCAAGACTTGCAGGAACTTCCTTGCAGTGAGGTAACTGCTGGAAGTCAGCTGGGTAAAATACAGAGGAAGGAAGCTCTGCTTTTCTGGGGACAGAAAGGCCATTTGGGATGCTGTGTCCAGCAGTGCTCCCAAGAAAATGATCTTCCTGGAGGCTGTTTGCCTTAATTTCTTCTTGTTAATGGTATACCTTAAAGAGGTTAGGAGGGTTTTGACAAGGAGGAGGTCCCTGGGTAGCTTTTCTTTGCAATCTGCCTGAATGAGGCAGTTGTCCCGATAAGGGTAAATTTGTATATTTTTCTGTCTGCAAAAGGCTATGGTTGGGGCTAAGCATTTGGTGAATACCCTGGGAGCAGTAGATAAGCTAAAGGGTAGCGCAGAGAACTGAAAGTGTTATGAGCCTGCTCTGAAGCGAAGGAATTTCCTGCAGGACTCCCTTATTGGGATGTGGAGGTAGGCATATTTTAGCTCTAGGGTAACTAACCAGGCATTTTTTGTCAGCATAGGCAGCAGCTGCTGCAAAGTTAGCATTTTGAATTTGGGGACCACCTAGAAGGTGTTCAGAATGGATAGATCCAAGATGGGGTGCCAAGTGCCCTCTTTTCTAGGAACAAAGAAGAGTCTGGAATAAAACCTTTGCCTGTTTGATCTGAGGGGACAGGTTCTACTGCTCCTTGGGATATGAGAGTTTGGACTTGTTTCAGTGCCTCTGCCCACTGATTTAGAGGTAAGTCTGGGTACCCTCTTGGAATAGGGAGTTCGTTGAAGGAGAATTTGTATCCCTGAAAAATGATCTTTAGAACCCACTGGTCCTTTGTTACAGAAAGCCAATTTTCTTTGCAGAGAGAGAGCCTTCCTACTAGTTTTTGGTGAGTGAAAAGATGGCAGAGGGGGGAAAGGGAGTCAATGCGAGTTTTTGCCATTGAGGGATAGCTTAGAACTCCCTGCCTTTGGAGTGGAAGCGGTCCACTGTTTGGTTCTCTGCTGTCCCTGGTATAGGAGTCTGGGTGTTATGTCCCTGCGGGGTTTACCTTGCCCGTGTCTGCTATGTGCAGGAAAGGACCAGTGTTTTCAAGGAAAATTCCTGCTGAACCTAGGGGGTTGTACCTGAAGGAAATCTTTTACTGTTTGCATAGAGTTTGCTTTGTCTTCCATCTTTTTAAGCATCTCTACTGCTTTTACTCCAAACGGCCCTTATCCAAAGGTGCATCAAGTAACTTAGATTTGACATGATCAGGGAGAGGTTGTTCCTTCAACCATGCATGTCTCCTAATAACAGATCCTGACACTGCTGCGCTGCTTGAGGCTTCTAGGGTATCATATCCACAGTGTAATGAGTGCTTAGTCACTTGACAAGTTGCTTATTTTTGCTAGCCGCATTATTCCACCATTTTTTTTTATTAACTTTGCTACTTATTTGAACTATTTTTTGAATTCTTATAATGTTTGCATTTTGTCTGATCATTTTTAAGTGTTTTTCAACTGTTAAGGGCTACACACTCAAGTGTGATAGCCATTTTTTCTGCTTAAAAGCGTTTGTATTCCTGTATCCGCTTAACTATTGAAAAAAAAAAAAAAACAAACAAAAAATATCCTCTCTCTCTATTCGTTTCCTGCCTTTCTAGAACCAGTCGAATCCGGTTTTCAGATTTTGCTGAATTCTGGGCTGTTTGTAAGTTTCTGTGTTGCCCAGGCCTTTCTAAGACAGAGGGAAGTTTCTCTGTTCATCAGTAAGAGTGGTCTGCTTTGAACAGCCTATCACTGGAAGAATGATTTCAGCTCAGAATCTATAGTTTTATTGGCCGTTTTGGGCTATTTCTATCCCTTTCATCTTTGCTTTTAAAAACCCGTGCTTGGCACAGCACCATCTAACTACGGTTAAACTATTCCCAGTGCTAGAAAGTCTGCTCCTCAGATTTTCCCTTAGAAGGGTTCCTATCAGCTAACCGAAGATGCAGGTTAGTGAATGCGACTTGGTCGAGCTGTAAACGTGGAAACGGCAAAATATCGAAGCAGCATGTAGGAAAGAATTTGCTTGGCGCTTTGGTAGTTTGCCGTTTTCGGCACTGTAGTGCGGTCTCAGAGTTGGTATATTTAAGTAGGGTGGGTGTGGGGGGCAAAGCCCCCCATTTAATATCATGTATTATAAAGTGTTTTCTTTTTTTTTTTTTTTTTTTTTGGTCGGAACAGCAATTATTTTTCCTTGGAAAAAAATTAGCTGTTCTGACAGTTCGGTTTTGTAAGCTTTCGCTTACATGTGGTCGATTAATCACCATTTGCTAACCTAAGCATTCGGTGATCTAATATAGACCTCCTTAGAAAGTACAGTTTTGTACCTACCATAAATGTAGATGTCCGAACAGGATAGCATCTGCAGTCATAACAAATGGGTTGTCCTGTCGTCAGGCAGCCCTTCGGTCGGCCGGATTCCAAAGTCTGGGTCCGGCTTCGGCTGATGTCGCACTTCACCCGACGTCATCTCTGCTGGTCTTCGGGTATAAAGGCATCAGCCGACGCCATTTTCCTCAGTGTTTCTTGCCCCAGATGCCAGTTGCCCTCTTGGAAAGCTAAATTTTGGATAAATGCCAATGTTTCCAAAAAAGTAGAAGGCAAACACAAAAAATAAGCATGTATGTACATATATAGAAACAAATACACCATAAGAGACTCCCCCCTAGCTAGCTATTAGGAGGGTAAATACCCTAGGAGTACCACAGAGGGGAAGGAGGGTGGGTAATCCTGACTGCAGATGCTATCCTGTTCGGACATCTACATTTATGGTAGGTACAAAACTGTACTATGTCCTTCAAGGATGCATCTGCAGTCATAACAAATGGGTAGAATACCATAGCCAAACTAGGGGTGGAGGAAGAAAAAATTATGGTGTAGTTAGGATCCCTTGCAGTACAGCAGTGGCAAACCCTGCTCGGGATCTAGAGTATAGAGGTAGATTATAATGCTTGGCAAATGTATGCACGGAGGTCCAAGTAGCCGCCTCAATAATGTCCTTGGTTGCCACTCCTCGTAAGAAAGCTGTGGTAGTGGCTGTTGCCCTTGTAGAATGAGGTCTTATGTTCTGTGAAATTGGTTTTCCATGGTAGGAGTAACAGAATCTTATGCAATTTCCTATCCATTTAGAGATTGTCTGTTTGGAAATTGCTTTTCCTTCCCTTCCTGTTGCATAGGCTACTAAAAGCTGGTCAGTTTTTCTGTTACCTTTGGTTCTGTCCAGGTAGTAGCGTAACTGCCTATGTACATCCAAGGTATGCAGCAGTCTTTCCCCCCTGTTCTGTGGGTTGGGAAAGAAGGTAGGTAGGTGGATTGCCTGGTTTAAAGACACTCTGGATACCACCTTAGGCATAAATGTAGGATTAGTTCTCATGGACACCCTATCTTGATGGAAGATTAGGAAGGGTTGTACTGCCATTAAGGCCTGTAGTTCGAAACCCTCCTTGCTGAAGTAATTGCCAGTAGGAAAGCAGTTTTCCATGATAGGTGTTGAAGATCTGCTGTTGCTGCTGGTTCAAATGGAGGGAGTGTTAATTTTTCTAGCACAAAGTTCAAGTCCCATGCTGGTAATGGTGGTTTCCTAGGAGGTTTTACATTCTTGATCCCTCTGAGGAACTGCCTGAGTAGAGGATGCGAAAAGACAGGTGGATCGAAGCTGTACTCTGCTGAAATAGCTGATGCATGTATCTTGATGGAGGAATAGGACAGGCCTGTATGTAGAAGCTCTGTCAAGTACTCCAGGATGTTAGCAATATCTATGTTCGACACATCTTTTCCTCTTTCAGCACTCCAAATGACAAACCTTTTCCATTTTCCTGCATAGTTCCTTCTTGTTGAAGGTCTGCGTGCTTCAAGGATAATGTCTTTAACCCTTTGGGATAGGTCTGGGTTAGATGCTGCTATGTGATGTTCCAGGCAGTCAGTTGCAAGGTTTTTAGGTTTGGGTGCATGATGTTGTAGTTGTTCTGAGTTAACATCAAAGGCATCAGGGGTATTGACCACATTCCCCCCCCGAGACATGCTCCTCAGCAATGGATACCAGTGTTGTCTTGGCCAATTCGGAGCTATCAGGATTATCCTTGGGCATTCCTCTCTGATTTTCAGTAGTACCTTGTGCATCAAAGGAAGAGGTGGAAACGCATATGCTGTCAGGCCTTTCCAACTGAAGGATAGAGAGTCCACCTTCCATGCAAGTGGGTGGTATGTCCTTGTGCAGAATTTTTTCAGCTGGTGATTGAGTGGGGATGCGAATAGGTCTATTTGTGGCATTCCCCATTTCTTTGTGATGGCCTTGAAGATGTCCGGGTGTAGCACCCATTCGTGAGCATCCGAGGTGGTTCTGCTTAACATGTCTGCTAGGGTGTTTTCTTTTCCCGGCACAAATATCGCCTGTAACTGGATGTTGTAGCTCAGAGCCATATTCCAAAGGTCCAGAGTCATTCTGCATAGTGGGTATGAATGAGTGCCTCCCTGTTTGTTGATGTACCACATGACTGTGGTGTTGTCTGTCCTTATCATTAAATGGCCTTCTTTGAGGAATGGTCTGAATTTCTGGATTGCTAGTTTTACTGCCAGCATTTCTTTTTGGTTTATGTGCAGGTGCAGCTGGTCTTGAGTCCATAATCCTTGTATGCATTTGTCCAACATATGCGCCCCCCAGCCTAGGTCTGAGGCGTCTGTTGTGATGGTTTGGCTTGCTTGAAAGTTGTGGAAGGGTAAGCCTGGGTTTGACTGGCATGCTTGAGCCCACCATAGGAACTCCTGTTTCAGGCATGGGATTAGTGGGATTTCGGTTTCTAAGCTGTGCCTGTGTTGAGACCATAAATTCTTTAGGTACCACTGTAGCTTTCTCATATGCAGTCTGGCATGTGGGACCAAGATTATGCACGATGCCATGAAGCCCAAGGCCTGCAGTACTTTTCTTGCTGTTAGTTTGTTCTGCTTTGTTAATGCCAGTTAAGTAAAGAGGGAGTTGTTTTTGTTTTTCTGCCGTTAGGAATGCCATTTGTTTTACTGTGTCCAATTCCGCACCCAAGAATGTTCTTGTTTGGGATGGTATCAGTCTTGACTTTTGTAAATTGACTGTGTATCCCAGGGCTTGTAGTAAGCAAATGACTCTTTGTAAATCTGTTGTCAGCTTGCTTTTGTTGTCCGCTTGTAACAGGCAGTCGTCCAGGTATGGATAAATTTGGATTCCTTGTAGCCTGCAGTGAGCGATTACTGATGCCAGGCATTTTGTGAATACTCTGGGTGCAGTAGATAAGCCAAAGGGCAATGCTGAGAATTGATAATGCTCTGATCCTGCAAGAAATCTGAGGTATCTTCTGCAATTTGGTCATATGGGGACGTGCAGGTATGCCTCCTTGAGATCTAGAGTTACCAGCCAACACTCCTTGCCCAGCATGGGAAGAAGTTGCTGTAGGGTCAGCATTTTGAATTTTGGGACAATGATGTATGTGTTTAAGACGGACAGGTCGAGAATAGGTCTGCAACTTTTCTCTTTCCTTGGTACTAGGAAGAGTCTGGAGTAGAATCCTTTGCCCTGTTCTGTTATAGGTACTCTTTCCACAGCTCTCATCTTTGTTAATTCCGCTATCTGCTTTAGAGCTTCTGTTTTTTGATTTGGAGGTAGGTTTGGCATTCCTCTTTTTACTGGTAAGGTGTGGAAGTGGAACCTGTAGCCTTGGTCTATGGTTTGCAAAATCCACTTGTCTTTTGTGATATAGTGCCAATTTTTTGAAAATATGGCTAACTTTCCGCCTAAAGGTGCTGCTATTTGCTCCCTGGTAGGCGGTGTCAGAGCCAAGTCACTGTGATTGTCGTGTTGTAGTGGCAGTGGTTGTGTCTGTGCCTCGGTTATTGCCTTGCCACTGTCGTCCTCTGTAGGCACCTCCTCTGGATTGATTTCTGCCTCTAGAGCGTCTATTCCTGCCTCTTTGAGATTTTGAGGAATCTGGAAAGGACCAATTTTTGGCAGGCCAGTTCCTGCTAAACCTTGGGGGCTGAACCTGTAAGAAATCCTTAACTGTTTGTACAGATTTTGCCTTCTCTTCCATTTTCTTCATTACTTGCTGAGCAGGTGTACCAAATAGACTGGTCTTATCCATAGGAGCATCTAACAGCTTTGCTTTAACATGATCCGGCAAGACCTGTTCTTTCAACCATGCATGCCTTCTTATCACTGTGCCAGTCATGGCTGGTCTAAATGAAGCCTCCAGTGCATCATAGCCACATTTTAAAGAATGGTTACTAACCTGTTGGATGTTATTTACCATTTCTAAAACATATTTCTTATCTAAGGAGTCATCAGAGGACAGCTTCTTAGTTAACTGATCAAGCATAAACTCTTGGTATTGGATCATATGAAACTGACAGTTTAAAGCTCTAGCTGAGAAAGTAGCAGAGGTGTAAACTTTTTTCCCCCATCTCTCTAAGGACCTGGATTCCCTTTCAGAAGGAATAGGGTTTTTGCTGAGGTCGAGGCTACTGCCTTAGGCCCCTGGGATATAGTCTCAGGATCTGCAAGTGGGGCCTTGTATAGGTGGTGATGAGTGTCTGGCACCCTGTAAAATCTATCTGGTTTGGCAGGGGCTGGAGGTAAAGTATCAGGAGCGGTGCAAACATCATTAAATGCATCATCCACAACAGGCAGTACTGGAGGTATAGCTAAGGGCCTATGTTGTGGTAAGTGCAGAAAAGTCCTAAGCCTTTTCTTGAATCTGAGAAATCTTGTCCCTGCCATTGGAATTGTTCTCTCATGGCATGTAAGGTTTCCCAAAGGAAAATTCCTCTGGTGGAGAGGCAGATGGAATGGATTCTTCAGCATCTGAATCTTCATAAGTAGAAAAGGAGCCTCTGGCTGGTCTGTAATGTCTGAGTCATCCAGAATCATCAGAGGACACTGGCTCGGGGCTCTGCCCTAGATCTCTTTCTGGGGCTGAGAGGCCCTGTCTGGGTGAGATTGGGATCCTCTAATTAAGGATATTAAATCCTCTGCCAGAGTAAGCATTTGTGAACTAGAAGTGGGCCTGTGTGAAGGGGGCTTAACAGGCACTGATTTAACAGTTTTGGCTGCTTTAGCCCTGGCAATGGCCTTAATAGACATGGCTGCAGGAGGCCTAGCAGCACCACGTGCTGGGGAAGAGACATCCAAAGGGATGGTGTCTGATAAATCACTAGGAACCACAGTAGTAGGCAAAACTTCTGAGGCCGATTCAACTAAGGTAGCAGGAGCCTCAGTAGTAGTCATGGATTCGGCTGAAGATTGACCGGCTTTCTCGGTTTCGGCCGAAACAGAGACACTCGCGGCTTGCTTAACCGTGGTTTCGGCCGAAACCGCGGACCGCGAGTGTCGGTCTTTTTCTTTGCGTTTTTTAACAATTTGGGTAGTCGGAGGATCCGACGGCATAATGTACGCAAAATCTGAGCCGAAAAACTGTTCAGCAAACTCCGACCGACGCCTAAGCGTTCGTCGGTTGAAGGAAGCACAGGCCGAACAGGCTGCTACGTCGTGGTCTGGGCCTAAGCAAGGCAGGCAGTAAGAGTGGAAATCTTTATGAGGTATTTGTTTCCCACAAGTTAAACAGTTATTGACTTTTTCTGACATCAGCTGAGGCAAGAAAGAGTCCCCAACTGGGTACTTAGCTTTTAGAAGTCTTCGAAGTAGTATTCGGTAGTAGTAATCTCTGGATCTGACCGACCGGCACTTGCGAACAGCTTCTGCTTCGGGCGCCACGCGGCAAGAAAGACTGGGGAAAATGGCGTCGGCTGATGCCTTTATACCCGAAGACCAGCAGAGATGATGTCGGGTGAAGTGCGACATCAGCCGAAGCCGGACCCAGACTTTGGAATCCGGCCGACCGAAGGGCTGCCTGACGACAGGACAACCCATTTGTTATGACTGCAGATGCATCCTTGAAGGACATCTAGTCAGTTTTCTAGTTTTAGCACTCAAAACTGTTTCTTTGTGCTCAGCACTGTCCAAATCTCATTGCAAGCACTAAATAATCTACAAATTACCGCAGAATTCAACTTTCCTCACTTATCAAGAGGAAATCAGTTTTTAGTACTTAAATTAATAAGCACTAACCAGGCATGTCAAAGGGTCAACTCCTGGTGTTTTCTCCTGTCCACCTGATGAATATGGTCATCTTGGGGCAATGTAGCAATTGCCTCATGTACACTGACAACCCTCTCCTCCTACCACTCAACACTGCAACCTGTGCGAGATGCACTTATATAGCCAAACTGGAAGCCAAGCTCTCTCCAGCCAAGACTGGACTAGACAGTCAAAAGGAGAAGGTAAACACCACACCACACTCTACACGTAATCCATCAAAACCTGCACCACCCAAACCCACACACAGTAACACAAAACACAAACCTACATTTGCGGAGGCTCTCAATAAAAATCTGCCCAAACAACAGAGACTTCCAAAACTGAAACGCAAGTAACCACCACCCCTCAACACTACTCAAACGACACATAGCCCACAAAATTAGTGTGCCTCTCAACCTCAGCCCATAAGGCAAAACAACGTACCCAACACACTAGTCACTGGCGACTCTATATTCAGGCACACTGACGTCCCTCTTACCAGGCTAAACAAGGAAAATGTTACTAACAGCTGCCTGTCTGGTACCAGGATCCATCATATAATGCACGCACTTAGGTCACTCCACAACAAGTACAAACATGACTCTGTCATTGTCCATGTTGGAGTGAATGACCTGAGATGTACCTCCCTGGACTACATGAAAAGAGACATGGAGGAGCTCTCTGACCATGTGGCCCAGGCAGGTATGACTCTAAACCTGAGTAGCATCCTGCCATCACCCATATAGATTCTTGTTTTTATTTTACCTCATTAAATTCCGACAAGTATTGAAACTGGTGGAGCTTTTTGTGCTTTATATTCTTTGGTTATCACCCAGAATGATACCACTGTAATAAGGACAAAATTATCGACTTCACCAATTGGCTAAGCTTCTGTTGTCATTCCAAGGGGATCCAGTATCCGTCTGCCTAGGATGACATGATCGGCAGGCCACGATGCTTTGCCAGAGATGACCTGCACCTGTCACCTCTGGGATTCCGTATACTGGCTAAGGCTCTTGCCATCCCTATAGTGCCTTTTTTTAGGCAAGGCTCAAACATCAAACGCACCAAGATAGTAGATACAAACAAGCGAAAGCTAAGGGTAATGCTACTGAAAGTTATAAGTCTAAACCTCAAAATGCACTCACTCGAGACACTCCTTAAGATGGAGAACATCAACATCTGTGCAGTGACAGAGACCTGGCTTAAGGCTCCAGAGAGCACCCCTGTAGTACCAGGCTACAATTCTTACCACACATTTCAGCCACCTAACCTGGACCGAAACACTAAAGGAGGAGGCGTGCCCATATTCATAAGGGATAGCCACACCTCCAGGCTAGTTTATCAACATAATGCATCTGAAATTATCCAAGTACAATTGACACTGGGCAAGACTGCAGTTCAGGTTGTAGCTAGTTACAGATCTCCCACCATGCCCTAGGATGCCCACTCCAGGTTTCTCGATATACCAGATAATATTAAGGTATAGCCCAATATCCTAATACTGGGAGATTTCAACTACCCCACCATCAACTGGGAAAACTACTCATATATTAACTCATCTGCCCAACATTTTCTGGAATTCATCAATTCCAATGCCCTGGATCAGCTTGTCCATACCCCTACCAGGGGAAGCAACATCCTGGACCTGGTCATTCCAATATGGGTAACAGATGCTCCATGCCAGGGGTCAACTCCTTGCTGGTCAGGTCCGACCACAAGCTAATCACCCCAGACATCCATATCCCACCCCCATCCCCATTAAGGAAACCACCGTAAAAAATATAAATGTATAAGTACATACAGGAGTGCATGGACCATGCCATCCCCAATAAAACCAAGACGCTATCCTCCAAAAAAGGAAACCAGTCTGGTGGTCCCCTGTCATAAACAAACTCTACAACAGAAGGAAGAAACTGTTGCAAAAAAGAGTAAAATCCCATGATTGCAGGAACTCCCTGGTCAGCCTCAGTAAGAAGCTGAGATCCCTCATAAAAACCTCCAAAGCTAGTTACAAAAATAAAATCACCATGGATTCTAAAGACAACCACAAAGCTTTCTACAGCTATGTCAAGAATCTCAATGGCAACACTCAGACCTGCTCAGAAATACAGCACAATGGCACTACATTTTACAAACCAACTGATATTGCCAACATTCTGGCAGACAGGTTGAGTGCAAACTTTACCCCCCTCACCCCCCAAAGGGCCCATCTCCATACCAGAAGATTGCAAAGCGCCTGTAATCATGGATGCACAGGTAAAGACCACACTCTCCAAAGCCAAGAACACAGCATCCATGGGATCGGACAACATCCCAGGCTGCGTTCTGAATGAACTTCAGACTGAACTGGCACCCCACCTAAGTACCATGTTCAACCATAGCCTCACTTCAGGCTTTGTGCCTATGGATTGGTGCACAGTAATGGTTATCCCACCCACAAACAGGGTGCCACCACTGACCCCGGGAACTACCTCCCCATTAGTCTGATGAGCCGGGTCTGCAAGGCCATGGAAGGCATCATCCTAGTGCTTATAAACAAAAACATAGGTAACCTCCAAACTCTGGACTCCACTCAGTTTGGGTTTGTAAAAGGTATATCATGCCTTCTAAACCTGATTAACTTCTTCGAAGCAGTCACCAGAGCCGTTGACGAGGGTAAGGTGGGGCACACAGCCTATCTTGACCTCGCCAAAGCTTTTGACACCATCCCTCACTCTGGCATTATAGATAAACTCGCTGGACTAGGCATAAATCCATATGTCACAAGATGGGTGGCCAACTGGCTCAATGACAGAACCCACACATTGAAAGTAGCCGACTCCAAATCCATCTTCAGACCAGTGACAAGAGGAGTACCACAGGGTTTGGGTCCAGGGTCCTCTGCTGTTCGGTATCAACTTCTCTGAAGTCCAGGCTAATACAGCTGGTCTCTGGCTAACAAAATTCACAGACGACTGCAAACTAGGAGCCATAATAGATTTGCCTAAGGATGTGGGCATTCTACAAAGACGCCTCACTGAGACAGATACTTGGGGTCAAAGTCATGGCCTAAAGCTCAATGCCAAGAAGTGCATTGTCATCCGCTTTTGGAAAAACACCATACCCATGAACTACCACATAGGTGGCAGCCTACTAAACACTGAATGTATGATAAGAGACATTGGGACACAGGTGGATAGTAGTCTCTCCTTTGGTAATCACGTTGCCACAGTAGTCAGGAAATCCTTTTATGTGGCATACCTCATCACAAAGGGGTTCTCCTCCAGAAAAGGTAATCGTTCCTCTTGACTCATCAGACCTATTATAAAGTACAACACCCCATTTGGCATGTACCTCACAAGACATCTGCAACAACTAGAAAGGTCATAGAAATACCTCACTAGGAGGATTACTGGTCTCAAACAGATGCCATACGCAGACAGTCTCTAAAAACTCCAGCTCTACAACGTCGCATATCGCCTACTCAGAGGTGACCTCTGCCTAACATACAAAGACATGTCTAACCCAGATCTGATGGGCATGCTACACTTAAAGAAATCCCAATCTCTCAGAGCCACACACTCCAGAGACCTAAACCTTGTCACCATAATAAACAGAACATGCTGGAGGGATAGATTCCAGTCCCAAAGACTTTCTATGCTCTGGAAAGTACAGTTGTGTACACTTACATAAATGTAGATGTTTGAGTGTATTCACTGTTGCAGTCATTAAATTTGGGTAATCTGCTGGCAGGTTGCCCTCAGTCAGCCTGATTAACAACGTCTTGGGTCCTGCATCAGTTGCTGTCCCTTCTCTTCCATGATGTCAGGGGTATGAAACATGCAGCCAACGCCATTACATCAGTTTTTCTTACCCCAGATGTCAGGTGTCCCCCCAAATGGGGTGCAATATATATATACATATATATATATATATATATATATATATATATATATATCTGTGTGCGTGTATATAAATTAAAACACAAAAAATGTACCTCCAAACAAAAGGAAATACACCAAAAAGGCTTTTAAGCATAGTAAAAGAAAGAAGAGGTATAGTAAGAGAAAAACAAGGGGCTGGAAGGTGGGTAACCAGGACTACAACAGTGAATACACTCGAACATCTACATTTATGGTAAGTGAACACAACTGTACTATGTTCTTTGTGTTTCACTGTTGCAGTCATTACATTTGGGTAGATTCCCAAAGCTATGGTTGGGAGGATGGATTTATACAGCATTAGCAGCAGCTATAAGGCCCTGCAGGACAGCAGTGGCAAAGGCAGCTCTGGCTTTAGAGAAGAGAGGTAAATGGTAATGTTTGGTAAACATATTAACTGAGCTCCAGGTAGCAGCTTCTAGAATGCCTCTGGTAGGAACCCCTGAGAAAGGATGCAGAGGTAGATGCAGCCCTGGTGGAATGAGATCTGATCCCCTTGGGGATAGGTTTACCATGGTGCATATAGCAGAAATGAATACAATGACTTATCCATTTGGAAATAGTCTGCTTTGAAATAGCCTTTCACTCTGCCCCTGCAGCAAATGCCACCAATAGTTGTTCAGATTTTCTTAGAGATTTTGTCCTGTTTAAGTAGAATCTAAGTTGTCTGTGTACATCCAATTAATGCAGAATCCACTCACCCTTGTTCTGTGGATTTGGAAAGAAAATTGGCAGATGAATGGTCTGATTAAGAGCCACACTGGATACCACCTTAGGCATGAAAGATGGATTGGTCCTGAGAGCCACCCTGTCTGGATGAAAAATAATGAAAGGCTCCACTGCCATAAGAGCCTGCAATTCTGACATACTTCTAGCTGAAGTGACTGCTAAAAGGAAAGCTGTTTTCCAGGAGAGAAATTCTAGGTCTGCAGTAGCAGCTGGCTCAAAAGGAGGGAGCGAGAGTTTTTCCAAAACAAAATTGAGGTTCCATGCAGGAGTTGGTGCTCTCCTGAGAGGTCTTAAATTTTTGGCCCCTCTGAGATACTGCTTTAGCAGAGGATGAGAGAAGAGGGGAGGTTCTGTGCTGTAATGAGCTGAAATGGCAGAGGCATGGATTTTTATGGAAGAAAAATATAGGCCCTTGTGAAGCATCTCAGTTAAGTATTGCAGAATCCGAGGAATACTGGGCATTGCTGTGCTTATATCTTGTGATTGGTTCAAGGCACAGAATCTTTTCCATTTGTCAGCATAAGATTTTCTAGTACAAGGCCTTCTAGCCTCCAAAATGACATCCATCACAGGTTTGCTGAGGGATGCCAAGGGTGAAATTAGTTGATTAGCCACACTGTAAGATTCAAAGTTTGGAGCCGAGTGTGCAGAATTTGGTAGTTCTGCTGAGACAGTAAGTAAGGTGCCTGAGGCAGGTGCCACGGTAGAAGTTGTGACACATTGCGCAGGAGTGGGTACCAGTGTTGGCAAGGCCAGTCTGGAGCAATCAGAATCATTTTTGGTTTGTCTTGTCTGACTTTAGTAGAACTCTGGAGAGCAGAGGCAGAGGAGGAAAAGTATAGACGGATAGGTATTTCCAGGTGAATGACAGAGCATCCACTTTCCAAGCTTTTTTGTGATGAATTCTTGTGCAGAATTTGTCCAACTGATAGTTCTGGGGTGAGGCAAAACGATCTATGTCTGGGCTCCCCAATTTTCGTGTCAACATGTTGAAAATCCGTGGTTTCAGTTTCCATTCATGTGGGTCCATGAGATTTCTGTATAGTTCATCTGCCAGAGTATTCAGCTTTCCTAGCAGGAATTGAGCTTGTAGTTGTATTTGGTAGGTCAATGCCGTGTTCCATAATGCCATGGCTAGTCTGCAAAGGGGGTAGGAATGTGTACCCCCCTGCTTGTTTATGTACCACATAACTGTGGTGTTGTCTGTCTTTATCATTAGTTGTCCTGGATGAAGGTAGTCCCTGAAGGCTGTCAGTGCATTCTGTACAACTAGCATCTCTTTCTGATTGATATGTAGGTGCATTTGATTTGGGCTCCATTTGCCCTGAATGGACTTTCCTGCCATATGAGCCCCCCAAGCATAGTCTGATGCATCTGTAGTTAGGGTTTGGGTGGCAGGGGGTGGAGTGAATGGCAGTCCCTTGTTTTGGTGGCAGGCCTCTGCCCATCATAGGAACTCTAGTTGCAGGCAAGGTATAATAGGAATCTTTGTTTCCAGGCTGTGACAATGTTGACCCAATAAACGTTTTAAGTCCCAATGTAGTTTCCTCATATGCAGTCTTGCATATGGAATTAGAAGAATTCAGGAGGCCATGAACCCCAAGGTTTGCAAAATTTGTCTTGCAGATAGCAGGGCTTTTGTGGCCACGTGTTTTGAAGTCACCCACCAATTGAATTTGCTTTTCTGGTGTAAGGTAAGTCATCTGGGCAATTGTATTCAAGCTTGCACCAAGGAATGTAATTTTTTGAGAGGGTGCCAGTTGTTATTTATTTTCGTTTATGGTGTACCATAGACAAGTTAGAACCCTTTTTAGAAATGCCAGATGCTTTAGAAGAATGTCCTTGTTTTCTGCCTGAATTAGACAATCATCCAGGTATGGATACATTTGAATATTTCTTTGCCTGCAAAATGCAATTACTAGTGCCAGGCACTTTGTGAAGACCCTAGGTGAAGTAGATAAGTCAAAGGGCAGTGCAGAAAACTGGTAATGCAAGTAGCCTGCTTTGAAGTGGAAGTATCTTGTGCAAGATTCCCTGATTAGGATATGCAGGCATGCCACTTTTAAGTCTAGAGTTACCAACCAGGCATCTTTGCCTAGCATAGGTAGTAACTGTTGAAGAGTCAGCATCTTGAATTTTGGAATCTCCAGAAACTCCCAGATATGCTCAGAACTAGTTCAAAATGATGTGAAGATTACTGATCCTACAGACATTGCCAACATACTGGCTGACAGGTTCAGTGCAAACCCCCCCCCCCCCAAAAAAGGAGAGATATCTATACCAAGCGATTGCAGCCCCCCAAACATCTCCAACGCCCAAGTGAGAACTGCTCTCTCCAAAGCAAAAAACACAGCATCCATGGGACCTGATGGTGTCCCCGGCTGTGTGCTCCACGAACTCAACGAGGAATTAAACCCACAGCTAGGACAGCTGTTTAATCATAGTCTTACCTCTGGATACGTACCCAGGAAGTGGCGCACTGCAACTGTGGTCCCACTTCACAAAGGCGGTGCCTCCACCGACCCTGGAAATTACCGGCCATTAGCTTGACAAGCCTTATCTGCAAAGCCATGGAGAGGATCATAATGGACCTCATAAATAAAGACATAGGGAATTTGCAGACTTTGGATCCATCTCAGTTTGGCTTTGTCAAAGGCAGATCATGCCTTCTAAACTTGGTTGACTTTTTCGAAACAGTCACCAAAGCCATTGATGAGGGAAAGGCAGTCCATACAGCCTACCTCGATCTGGCGAAGGCCTTTGATACAATACCCCACTCGGGTATCATTGAAAAACTCATCAGCTTAAATGTTAACCCATACATCACAAGATGGGTTGCAAACTGGCTGAGTGACAGAACCCACAGGGTCAGAGTTGCTGGCGCCATGTCAGACTCAAAGCCTGTCACAAGTGGTGTACCACAGGGCTCAGTCCTGGGCCCACTCTTGTTTGGCATCTACTATTCTGAAGTACAAGCAAACACAGGAGTGTTATGGCTGACAAAGTTTGCAGATGACTGCAAACTGGGCGCCATAGTAGAAAACACATCTGACACAGATATCCTTCAGAAGGGTCTCACAGAAACGGATAACTGGTGCCAGAGCCATGGCCTAAAGTTAAATGCCAAAAAATGCATAGTCATACCCTTCGGGAAAAACAGGGTTACCCCTAGCTACCAAATAGGTGGCAATCCACTGAGCACAGAAGAAGTTATCAGGGACCTGGGGACCCAGGTTGATAGTAGTCTGTCATTCGACACCCATGTAGCTAAAGTAGTTAGGAAGAACTTCTACATTGCCCACCTTATCATGAAGGGATTCTCATCTAGATCAAGGGAGGTCATAGTCTCCCTATACTCATCACTCATCAGACCAATGATTGAGTACAATGCCCCATTCGGAATGTATCTGACCCGACACTTGCAGCAGCTGGAGAGGCCACAAAAGTTCCTCACCAAAAGGATAAAGGGTCTCAAACATCTGTCCTATGCTGCCCGACTGAAAGAACTCCAGCTCTATTCAGTCGCTTACCGCTTGCTCAGAGGTGGCCTTTGCCTAACATACAAGGCCATGTCAAACCCAGATTTGATGAATATGCTTCACCTCAAAAAATCTAGATCCGTCAGAGCCACAAGGGCGGGAGACTTAAACCTCGACATGGCTATTAATAGGACGTGCTGGAGGGATAGATTCATCACCCAAAGACTCCCTATGCTGTGGAATAAAATCCCGGTATATGTGAGGCAGAGCACCTCGCTGGCCTTGTTCAAGAGAAATCTTGACCAATGGATGGGAGATCGCAGATATACCCCAGGGATTACCTCAGGCACAGCAAAATAATGGGTATAGTTCCCCATACTAAAGGGGTGGCGTAAGCCACAAAACTATGGGCTAGGCTTGTAAATGCCCTCGGGCAGATAGCCTAGTATGAACCTATGAACCTATGAACCTATGAATATCCAGTGAAATTAGTTTATGGTCTGATCTTACCAATGAGGGATACACTTCTGGTCTGGAGCATAGAGTCCCCATGTTGGTGATGATCAGGTCCAGTATGTTTTCCCCTCTTGTGGGAGTGGTAACGAGTTGTTCCATAGCATTTGAGTTTATAAATTCTAGGAACCTTTGGGCTAGGGTGTTGGAGCTAGAGTAATGCTCCCAGTCTATGTTTGGGTAGTTGAAGTCGCCCAATATAATGGTGTTTGGAGAGACCTTCATATTTTCCAGTGTTCTCAGGAAGGCCGAGTGGGGTTCCTAGGTTTGGGAGGGTGGTCTGTAGCAGGCTATAAACTGGAAGGCAGTTTTACCCACTGTTAGTTGCACATGAATAGTCTCTGATGCTTCGTGCTGTGCCACCAACCTGGAGGCGTGGGTATCTTTGACGAATATTGATACTCCCCCTCCTTTTGTGGTTCGGTCCAAGTTTTGGGGCCGAAAAGCATGGTATGAGGTATAACCTGGGAGTGCTGGGGTGCTCTCGGGAGCCTTGATCCAGGTTTCTGTTACTGCACAGATATCAATGTTCTTCATGCTAAGGAGAGTTTTGAGTGCGTGCATCTTGAGGTTTAAACTTCTGGCGTTGAGTAGCATTACTCTTAGTTTCTTATCCCTTGTGATACCTGTGGAGGTGGGTTTGTCTTTTGAGCCTTGCCTAAAAAAGGCACTATGGGAGTAGCAAGAGCCTTTGCCAATATCCGAAAGCCCAAGGGTGACAGGTGCAAGCCGTCCCTAGCGAAGCATCGTGGCTTGTCGAGCATGTCATCCCAGGCTGACAGGCATTGGATCCCCTTTGAATGACACCAATACTTAAGCCAATTGTTGAAATTGATCATCTTGTCTTCATACTGTGGCATCATTCTTGGTGAGGGTAAGATGCTACTTTAGGTCAGGGTCATACCGGCCTGGGCTACATGCTCAGAGAGCTCCTCTATGTCTCTTTTCATGTAGTCCAGGGAGGTACGTCTCAGGTCATTCACACCAGTATGGACAATGGCTGAGTCATATTTGTACTTGCCTTGGAGTGACCTGAGTGCTTGTGTTATGTGGCGGATCCTAGCGCCCGACAGGCAGCTCACAGTGACCTTCTCCTTGTTCAGCCTGGTGAGCGGGACGTGAGTGTGCCTGACGATAGAGTCACCTATTACAAGTGTATCAGGTGCGTTGTTTAGCCTTAAGGGCTGTGACTGTTCGGCACACTGGCTTTGTGAGCTATGTGTTGCACGTGTTTTGTTTTGGGGTAGCGATTGCTTGGGTGTCTGCTTTGGAGGTCTCTGCTGCTTAGGCAGATTTTTATTTAGAGCCTCCGAGTATGTTTTTGTGTGTTTATGTGTTTGGTTTGCTGTCGTGGTAGGTCTATGTGAGACTGGAATTGTAGTGAGTGTGGTTTCCTTCTCCTCCTGACTAGTTTCGCTAGTACTGAGTTGAGAGAGCTTAGCCTCCAGTATGGCTATATGGTTGCATCTCTCACGTGTGTTGGAATTTGTTGGGAGGAGGAGAGGGTTGTCTGTGTACATGAGGCAGTTTTAGCATTGCCTCAAGATTCCCAGATTCACCAGCTGGACTGGAGAGGAGATTGACAACTGACCACTGGTCATGCTAGAATAGTATTGGGAATTCCTTTATAATTGAAAAAAGGGCTAATGGGGAACAAGGTACTCAATGGGAGTTTGTGAGGGTGTAGTGCTTTTAATTTTTTAGTGCTGACTTATATAATTGCTTTAGTGAGCAGTTGTCAGGTAACTTAAATGCAATGTGTTACAGGTAACTTAAATGCAAAAATGACAAACAGCAACTTTCTTTCAAGTGAAACAAGGAAATAAGTACAGTAAGCAATGCAGATATCACTAGGGATCCACAGAAGCGCTGAAAAGCCGCGTTTTAGTTGGAATTAGCGTTTCAGGGAAATAACAAGCATACAAACAAAGCTAGATTCAGCAGGCCTGGATCTAGTCTATGCTACAGCAAACAAAGTGTACCAATTTCAGTAAGAAACAGTTCAAATATGCAGGCACTATAAGCCTTTAACCAGAAATTCCCAGCTCAGAAGGGCAGAGTCCAGCCTCTCCTCCCACAAGAGTGCAGACCACGAACCTTCTTAATGTAAAATAACTGGCCTGAAGCCCAAGTGCGTAAACCAGAACTAATACACTTAGAATAACAGACACTGAGCCCTCAGTCAGCAGTTCCCAACTTAGAAGGATGTAAGCTACCTGTCCTGCCACCACAGTGCAGGCCACAAACCTTCCTAATGTAAAACAACTGGTCTGAAGCCCAAGTGCTTAATCCAAAAGACTTAGAATGATAGCTACACTTTAATCAAGTTACTACCAAGCAGTAATAAATACAACTGAATACTTTAAAGAATGCCTGGATTAGTGTTCAAGTTATACAAACAAAGCTAGATTCAGCAGGCCTGGATCTAGTCTATGCTACCTCAAACAATGTGTACCAATTTCAGTAAGAAGCAGTTCAAACTTGAATAGAAACCTTGTCCCTTTTCCTCTTCTGGTACTGGTTGAATAGCTCCCATGTTCATGAGGGACAGAACTTGTTTCTGGGCCTCTGCCCACTGATTTAGGGGCAGATCTGGCCATCCGTTTGGGATTGGCAACATGAAGAAATGAAATCTGTATCCCTGGGATACTACATTTAAAACCCATTTGTCCTTGGTAATAAGTTGGCAGTTTCGTGCATGAAGTGCAATTTTTACCCCCAAAGGGGCAGCTAAATGTTAAGTGCTTGGTGATTGTAGAGGGAAGTCATTGAGACTGTTTACCATAGGGAGGTGCCTTGTTGTTTCAGGATTTGGAGGTTGAGGCACCCCATTGTTTTGTTCTAAAAGTTCCTTGTGACTGAAACCTGGAGCCTTTGGAATGTCTTGATTTGACTTGAGTGGCTCTTGAGGGGACTGGAAAGGACCAGCTATTAGTAGGTCAGTGCCTACTAAATCTTGGAGGTTGCACTTGTAAGAAAACTTTCACAGTTTGCATAGATTTAGCTTTATCTTCCATCTTTTTTTAACACTTCTTCAGCCTTATTACCAAAGAGATGGTCCTGTTGTAAAGGAGCATCAAACAACGTTGCTTTAACATGGTCAGGCAGAGTTTGCTCTTTGAACCAAGCATGCCTTCTTAGCACAGATCCAGTTACAGCAGCCCTGCAATAGGCCTCCAAGGAATCAAAACCACATTGCAAAGTATGTTTTCCCACTTGTTCAGCTGAATGTAATAAATCCTGCAAATCTTTATTTTCCACACAGTCAGAGATTAACATTATTTTCTGTTTAAGTAGTCCCATGATATGCTGTTGATATTTAAGCATATGAACCTGACAGTTTAAAGCCCTGATTGCCAAGGTTGCAGACGTGTAAACCTTCTTACCCTATCGATCCAGCACCCTGGAATCTCTATCAGAAGGGGTAGTATTTTTAGCAGTAGAGGCCTTAATGCCCTTGGGACCCTGAGAAAAGGTTTCAGGATTAGCAGTAGGATATCGAAAAGGAATTTGTGGGAGTCAGGAACCCTGTAGTATCTGTCTGGCTTACTAGGAGCCAGAGGCAGAGAATCAGGAGTCATACTAGATTCTGAAAAAAAACATCATCAACAATGTCTAGAACAGGAGGTATAGCCAAAGGCCTATGCTGAGGAAGAAGAAGACAATCCCCAAGTCTCTTTTTAGATTCAGAAAAATCCTGACTTTCCCAGTGGAAATGTTCCCTAAAGGTATGCAAAGTTTCTCCAAAAGAGAAATCCTCAGGGGGAGAAGCAGAAGGAATGGAATCTTCTGCGTCAGAGTCCTCATAAGTAGAGCTAGATAAATCATGTTCAGTAGAAGAATCAGAAGAAATAGAATCCTGATCAGAGGATTCATAATCAATGTCTTGCCTAGGCCTCTTCGCAGGAGGGGGTTGACTACCCCTGATCAAGGTAATTAAAATCTTCATCCATTTTGATAATTTGTTTTTTAGGCATAGGGGCCTGCACACGTGGCCCAAGCATTGGTTTTTTAGACATAGAAGTAGATTTTGACCTTAGTTTTGAAGATGGCATTGGTTTAATATACAAATCTTTAGGCCTGAAAACACCCTCAGAAGCCGGTGCCTGCACAGCGTCTCTGGACACATCTAAGCTAGAGACATCCACGGGTTCAATACTTAAAGCATCTCACGGCATACCGGACTCTGAATGGGTCTCAGTAGAGGCCTGCGAATCAAAAATAGCAGGCATCAGGGGCTGCGAAAGTGCCTCACTGAGTACTGGAGAACTAGTGACTGGCTTAGGAGAAGCGTCGTCGTCAGTTTTGGACCTCGATGGCCTGTCTCTTTTTCTTTGCATTTTTTTAGGCATTTCGGTAGTCGGATTGCTAACCAATGTTATTTCTGGATAGTTAAATCGTGAGCCAAAATATTTAGAAGCAAAAATGTACCGACGTTTAATAGTGCATTGATTAAATCTAGCAAAACACTGACAACAAGGTACATTATGATCAGGGCCTAGGCAAGGAATACAGTACAAATGAAAATCCTTATAAGGTATTTGCTTCCCACAAGTAATGCAATTATTAACTTTTACTGACATCTGAAAAGAGCAAGAAATAGTTTCCCCAACGGGGTACTTAGCTTTTAGTTGAAGACTTCGGTTCTGAAACTCGAAAATAAAAATTTCAGGGGTCGGCCAACTGGCGCTTGCAAACTGCTTCTGCTTCGGGCACCGCGCAGTAAGAAATACTGATGTGATGGCATCTGCTGCATCTTTTATACCCCTGATGACCTGACGTCATTGAAGAAGGGACAGCAAATGATGCAGGACCCAAGACTTTGTTAATCAGACCGACTGAGGGCAACCTGCCAGCAGATTACCCAAATGTAATGACTGCAACAGTGAAACATGAAGAACATCAGGCTACCCATTCATGTCAAGCAGAGCTGCTCTTCAGCCCTCTTTAACAGAAATCATGACAATTGGACCGGAAACAGGAAATTCACCCTGGGGATCACTGCTGTGGCGCTGATCGAAAGGGGTACAGGAAAATAATTTTTTTGGGTGACGAAAGCCAGGGAACTTTGTTTGGCTAGGCTTATATAGGCCCTAATGCCAATAGCCTAGTACATACCTATGAACCTCTGAGTGCAGTAAATCTGCTAACTCTTTTGAATTGGCACAGTCAGGAAAGGTTGAAATCTTTTGTTTTAATAGTTCCAAAGTGTGTTGTTGATATTTTAACATGTGGAACTGATAGTTGAGTGGTCCGATAGCTAAGGTTGCAGAGGTGTATACTTTTTTACCCCATCTGTCCAGAGCTCTGGAGTCCTTATCAGATGGAACAGGATTCTTTGCAGAACTAGCCTTGGCTCCTTTTGGTCCCTGTGTAATGACCTCCAGGTCTGCAGCAGGATTTCTGTACAGGTATTTGTGAGAATCCAGTACTCTGTAATATCGGTTAGGTTTTCTGGGAGCAGGTGGGACAGCGTCAGGAGTTAAGCTGGATTCATGGAAGACATCATCAACCACCTCTAAGATTGGAGGGATGGCCAAGGGTCTGTGCTGGGGCAGATCTAGCAACTCTTTTCTTAGACTGAGGGAAGTCCTGGGATTCTCAGTGGGTTCCCTGAGGGTTTCCCCAAAGGAAAGATCTTTTGGTGGGCAGGCAGAAGGAATGGATTCCTCTGCATCTGAATCCTGTTAAGCATTCAGAGGTTGTTGTTCCTCTTCAAAATATTAATTATCAGTCTTCTCTGAATCTTGTTCTGTCAGTATTTCAGGAGAAAGGTCTATTTTCCTTTTGGAAGGTGTGGCCTGGCTACCCCTGATAAAGGGCGATAAGATCCTCCACTATTTTAAGCATTTGAGCTTGAGGTGGTGGAGCAGGAGTAAAATGGTGGCTAGAGGTAGTTTTCCTAGGAGTGGCCTTGCCTCTAGGCCTAAGAGTATCCATCAGTCTGACAGAAACTGTAGTCAGTGGAGATGACATCATGTTTAGTCTAGATTCGGTAGTGCGAAAAAACCTTCTCAGAAGCCGGTGTCTGCATTGTGGCTCCGGACCCAACCAAGGTAGAGATAACCAAAGACTTGGAAGACAAAGAAGATTTCTGTGGCATACTGGACTATGCAAGGGTCTTAGTAGAGGCCTGTGAAGGCATCCATTCGGGCATCAGGGGCTGCGAAGGTGCCTCACTGAATTCTGGAGAACTGATGACCTGCTTATAGGTATAGTCATCTGACAGCTTAGCCTCGTGTGGTCTTTTATCTTTATCCTTACATTTATTCAGAATGTCCATGGATTGTTGGCTGATGGATGCCATTTCGGAATGTGAAGACAGAAGATGAAAATACCTGACTACAATAAGAGCTCTACGATGAATGGTTCTAACGTTAAAGAGGGCACAAAACCAGGAATGGGGGATGTCGTGGTCTGGGCCTAAACAAGTGACGCAGTATGAAGGGAAGTCTTGGTGTGGTATTTGCTTTCCACAGGCGACAGAACTGTTAACTTTTTCAGACATCGATTAGTGCAAGAAAAAAGAATCCCCAATGGGGTACTTAGTTTTAGAAGTTGTCATCTGTAATTCAAACTCTGGTAGCGACCGACCAGCACACTTGGGAACTGCTTCTCCTACAGGCTCCATGGCAAAAAAGACTGATGTAATGGCATGTGCTGCCTTCATTTATAGCACTGATGGCCTCACGTCAGACAGCAAGCAACAGCAGCCGATGCAGAAAAACATTGACTCTGGTATTTGGAACAGCCGAGGGCTACCACAGCAGGGATAACCCCACAAGGTGATGACTGCAACAGTAAAACACAAAGAACATCTAGTAGCTAATGGCAGACATAATGGGAATGGGCCCACTTCAGGGATTTCCAGTTTCCTTATGAACTGTAAAGACCATATCTCATTTTTTTTTTTTATTTATTTTTTGTTAACCGGGTTGGTCCAGCTGAGCCAAAGGCCCATTTTCAGTGGAGACCCGAGGAAAAAAGCTCCAATTACAATGACAGACATTCCAAAAAAAAACCCAGTAATTAATACAAAGACTAAAAATTACAATAGTAACATTGACAAAAAACATTTACATAAAATAAAAACAAAGACAAATATTTATATACAATTTTCAAAAAATCCAATACAATAGCAGCAGGATAAACCCTGAGTAGAAATATTTACAAGAACCTGATTGTAGATATACTGTAAATTGGAGGGTTAGAACAGCAAGAAAGGCAGATAAAAATAGGGAAAAACTTAAAAGTAATCAAAAGTAGAATTTATGTATTTCTGACTGTTATTGGTAATGAAAGCTTTTGCTCTTGCATTTGTGAACTGTCAGTATGTTCTGACTTAAGATGTACAAAGTTCATAAGTGAATGTTCAAATATATGGACCTGTCCCAGCTCTTTCATACCTATTCTGTAGTGGGTGATAAGAGTGCCCCACCTCCATTTGTTGACATAACTCACTATACTGTTCGCGGTCACTCTTATAACCATGCTAGACAGGAGAGCTGAGTGGAAGGCCTTTAGTACACAGTATTGCCATAACTGCTTTATGTTTAACTGTCTTTTGACCACAGACACTGAACTATGAACAGAGATGGATGAGCTTTGCATGCTAGGTCTGCTACTTCTGTAATCAGTTCCTAAGTCAGGTGCAACAAATATAATTGCAGTTCTGAATTAATGATAACTTGTGCCAATCTGCAAACTGGATTCCAGCCTGATCAGTGAGATCTTGGAAATCATGTGCCTCAGGAATTGGTTGGGTTTCCCCAGAAATTCCAGTTGTACCACTGGATTTTTATTTTATGCACAGCCTGGCATATGGGACTATTAAGGTGAAATTGGACATCTACTGCAGGACCTATGGACATGTTAATTCTAAGAAGGTCTGCTTCTATGAGATGCTGTGGAAGCAATAACTCATGAGAGTGAAGAATACTTTGCAAGCTGAAGTATCCAAGACTACTTCCAAGGAATTCTTAGTGTACGAGGGAAAGAGGCTACATTGCTGGAATTTTAATGTATTATGTAGGCACATGGACATGAAACTGAACACCTTCCAAAATTACCCTGTGGGAATTACCTGGATCAGGCATGGTTTGAGATATGGGCTAATCTGAGCACTTTTGAGACTTAGATGACCAAAACAGTACAGTTGTGTACACTTACCATAAATGTAGATGTTTGAGTGTATTCACTGTTGCAGTCATCACATTTGGGTTATCTGCTTGCAGGTAGCCCTCAGCCGGCCTGAATACTAGAGTCTTGGGATTTCTGCATCGGATGCTGTCGCTTCTTCCATGATGCCAGGTCGTCAGGGATATAAAATATGCAGCCAATGCCATTACATCAGTTTTTCTTACCCTAGATGTCAGGTGCCCCCACAATGTTTGTCTTTTCGGCTTTTCCCGGTTAGGGGTTGCCACAGTGGAACTCCGGTCCGCTAATGATTGGCAGTAGATTTTTATGGTGCTGAGTTGACAGCCCAATGCCCAACCTTCAGAGAAGGGGCGCCCAGTCACGCATGTCTTTCGGAGGCCACTTGACCGCGGGGAGGACATGCAGACTCCACAGGAAGCAATTATATGGCATGGAACACCCCCAGCAAAAAGCAAATACACATGATATAATATACACCAAACAAATAGGATAGGTAAAAGACAAGATAAGTCAGAGGGCTGGAGGGAGGGTAACTAGGACTGCAACAGTGAATACACTCAAACATCTACATTTATGGTAAGTGTACACAACTGTACTATGTTCTTCGTGTTTCACTTTTGTAGTCATCACATTTGGGTTGATTCCCAAAGCCAAGAAAGGGTGGAGGTAGTTAAAGAGCATTAGAGCTAGCAATCAGGCCCTGGAAGACTGCTGTGGCAAATCAAGCTCTGGATTTAGAAAAAAATAGGCAAGTGGTAATGCTTGGTGAAAGTACGTACAGAGCTCCAGGTTGCAGCTTCCAGGATGTCCCTGGGAGGGACTCCGCTGCAAAATGCAGTAGAGGTAGATGCAGCCCTGGTGGAATGTGTTCTTCCTGTGGGGTAGGTTTTCCATAGTGCATGTAGCAGAAATGGATGCAATGTGCTATCCATTTGGAAATGGTTTGTTTTGAAATGGCCTTCTCTCTGCCCCTGTAGCAAAGCTGACTAGCAGCTGGTCAGATTTTCTGAGAGGCGTAGTCCTGTCCGAATAAAATCTAAGCTGTCTGTGCACGTCCAAGGAATGCAGTATCCTTTCCCCTTTATTCTGGGAATTTGGGAAAAAAGTAGGCAAATGAATGGACTGGTTCAGAGCCACACTAGACACCACCTTGGGCATAAATGATGGGTTAGTCCTGAGGTAAACCCTGTCTGCATGGAAGATAATGAAGGGTTCCACTGCCATAAGGGCCTGCAGTTCAGACACTCTTCTTGCAGAAGTGATGGTTAGAAGTAAAGCTGTTTTCCAAGAAAGGAATTTCAACTCTACTGTAGCAGCTGGTTCAAGGGGGAGTGGGGGGTAAGTTTTTCCAACACAAAGGTAAGGTCCCAGGCTGGAGTGGGGGCTCTCCTAGGGTGTCTTAAATGTTTGGCCCCTCTAAGGAATTGTTTTAGCAGTGTCCTGGAAAAATAAGGTCTCTGAAGGCTGTCAGAGCATTCTATACAGCTAGCAGTTCTTTTTGATTGAAATGCAGGTGCATCTGTATTGGTTTCCATTTGCCCTGAATGCACTGCCCTGCCATGTGAGCCCCCCATGCATAGTCTGATGCCTCTGTTGTTAGGGTTTGGACAGCAGGGGGTGCAGTGAAAGGGAGTCCCTTGTTGTGGTAATAGGCCTCCGACCACCAAAGGAACTCTGCCCTTAGGAAAGGAAATTATAGGTATCATTGTTTCCAGGTCCTGAGAATGTTGACACCATAAACGTTTTAGATACCACTGAAGTTTCCTCATATGCAGTCTTGCATATGGAATTTATCAGAATGCAAGAGGCCATGAACTCCAGGGCTTGAAGGATTTCCCTTGCAGATAGCTATGTTTTTTGTGGCCAATATTTTGAAGTAGGTTGTCAAATAAACATATTTCTCTGTAGTGAGGAATGCCATCTGGGAAGTTGTGTTCAAGCTTGCTCCCAGGAATACAATCCGCTGGCAGGGTAATAGGTGTGATTTCTTCTCGTGTATCCCAGTGAAGTTAGAAGTCTCTTTACAAATGCCAGGTGCTGTAATAGCAAGTCCTGACTCTCTGCCTGAATCAGGCAATTGTCCAAATATGGGTAAATCTGAATATTTCTCTGCCTGCAAAATGCAATCGCTGGAGCTAGGCACTTTGTGAATACCCTGGGTGCAGTAGATAAGCCAAAGGGAAGTGCAGAGAACTGATAGTGCATGGAGCCTGCCCTGAAGCGTAGGTATTTCCTGCAAGATTCCCTGATTGGGATGTGCAGATAAGCTTCGTTTAAATCTAGGGTTGCCAGCCAGGCATCCTTGGCTAACATAGGAAGAAGCTGTTGAAGAGTTAAGCATTTTGAATTTTGGGTTATCCTGCTGGCAGGCTACCTGCAGTCGGCCTGAATTCCAAAGTCCTGGTCCGGCGTCAGTTGCTGTCGCCTCTTCCCTGATGTCAGTGCACCAGGGGTATACAAGATGCAGCCGACGCCAGTTTTTCTTGCCCCAGATGTCAAGTGCCCCCAAAAGGGTAGGCTAAAAACAATGCTTATAAAGAGCATGCACTAAAATAAACAATACCTTCATCTACAAGCAAATACACCACATAGGTTGTATAGAATAGAGAAGTACAGATAAGTCCCAGCAAAGAAAGGGGGATGGTGGGTGGGTAACCTGGACTGCACCAATGAATAAACTCGAACATCTACATTTATGGTAGGTACACAACTGTACTATGTTCATCGTGTTTCACTGTTGCAGTCATTACACTTGGGTTGAATCCCAAAGCTGAGGTTGGGCTGCTGGGTCTAAATAGAATTAGGAGTGGCTATGAGGCCCTGCAGAAGTGCAGTGGCAAAGCCTGCTCTGGATTTAGAGGTAAGTGGTAGTGCTTGGTAAAAGTGTGCACTGAACTCCAAGCTGCAGCCTCCAAAATTTCCTTGGTTGGTACTCCTCTGAGGAAGGCTGCTGATGTGGCTGCTGCCCTGGTCGAATGTGGCCTAATGCCCTTAGGCACTGATTTGCCATGTTGTGCATAGCAGAAATGAATGCAGTGTCCTATCCATTTTGAAATAGTCTGCTTTGAGATAGCCTTTCCTTGTGATCCTGCAGCATATGCTACTAAAAGTTGCTCAGTCTTTCTGAAAGTCTTAGTTTTGTCCAAGAAGAAGCGTAGCTGTCTGTGTATGTCCAAAGAATGCAGAAGTCTCTCACCTTTATTCTGGGGATTAGGATAAAAAGTAGGCAAATGTATGGTTTGATTAAGAGCCACACTGGATACTACCTTTGGCATAAATGTTGGGTTTGTCCTTAGAGAAACCCTGTTCTGGTGAAAAATGATAAAAGGTTCCACTGCCATTAATGCATGCAACTCTCATACTCTTCTTGCTGAAGTTATTGCTAGGAGCAGAGCTGTTTTCCATGATAAGAATTTTATCTCAGCTGTATTGGCTGGCTCAAAAGGAGGCAGTGTGAGCTTTTCCAAGACAAAATTGAGATCCCATGCAGGTACTGGTGCTCTCCTTGGAGGTCTTATGTTTTTGGCCCCTCTGAGGTACTGCCTTAGCAGTGGTTGTGAAAAAATAGGTGGTTCCGTATTGTAATGAGCTGAAATGGCAGAGGCATGGATCTTAATTGATGAGAAGGATAGGCCCTTGTCCAGCATGCCCTCGAATTACAGAGTCTGTAAATGCGGCCCTGCAAGAAGACTCTAGTGAATCAAAACCACATTGCAAAGTATGTTTTCCCACTTGTTCAGCTGCATGCAATAAATCCTGCATTTCCTTGTTTTCAGGACATTCAGAGTTTGTCAGCATTTTCTGTTTTAGCAGAGACATTAGGTATTGCTGATATTTAAGCATGTGAAACTGGCAGTTTAAAGCCCTTACAGCTAAAGTAGCAGAGGTGTAAACTTTTTCCCCCATGTGTCCAGAGCTCTAGAATCCCGATCAGAGGGGACAGGGGTTTTTTCAGTGGAAGCCTTGACCCCTTTGGAACCCTGAGATATAGTTTCTGGGTCAGCAGCAGGGTTTTTATAAAGAAATGTATGTGAATCTGGAACCCTGTAATACCTGTCTGGCTTAACTGGTACAGGGGGTAAAGAATCAGGAGACAGACTGGACACAGAAAAAACATCATCTACAATGTCTAGCACAGGAGGGATAGCAAGAGGTCTGTGTTGAGGCAATAAAAGGAAATCTCTGAGCCTTTTCTTGGATTCTGAATAATCTTGGCTCTCCCAGTGGAAATGCTTCCGCATGGTGTGCAGGATTTCCCCAAAAGAATAGTCCTCAGGAGGAGAGGCTGAAGGGACAGATTCTTCAGCATCAGAGTCCTCATAGGGAGGAATAGAATATCCCTGTTCTGAACAGGAATCAGAAGAAATAGAGACCTGATCGGAGGAATCATAGTCAGTGTCTTGCCTAGGCCTTTTATCAGGAGGGGGATGGGAACCCCTGATCAAAGTAATTATGTCCTCGGCCATTTTAAGCATCTGTTTCTTAGGCATGGAAGATTGTCCAGGAGAATGCTGTACTTGTTTCTTTGTCTTTAAAGGTGTTTTAGACTTTGTCTTGGTTGCTGAAGTGGTCTTGATAGAAAGCTGTGCAGGTCTGAAAACACTCTCAAAAGCCGATGCCGGCTCAGCGGCTCCAGACCCATCTGAAGGAGTAGTTTCTGTAGGCCCAATACCTTGAGTTTCTAGAGGCCTAGTTGTCTCCATGTGGGAGTTGGAGGCGGCCTGTGGCTCTGAGGTAGCGGGTGTCAGGGGCTGTGAAAGCGCCTCAATGAGAACCGGCGAACCGGCGACTGGCCAAGAAGAGGCTTCGTCATCGGTTTTGGACCTCAGATGCCTGTACTTTTCTTTTTCCTTGTGCTTTTTGTGAACTCCGGTCATTGGCTGTTCCAACGGCATTATATAGTTAAACCTTCGGCCAAAGTAATGGAAAGCAAAATCGTACTGATGCTTAATAGTGCATTGGTTAAATCTAGCACAAAACCAACAACTAGCAACGTCGTGGTCAGGGCCTAGGCAAGGAATACAGTAAGAATGAAAATCCTTATGAGGTATTTGCTTCCCACAAGAAATACAATTGTTAACTTTTACTGACATCGGTCTGGAGCAAGAAAAAGTTTCCCCAATGGGGTACTTAGCTTTATTGAAGACTTTGGATCTGACATTCAATTCCGAAAATCTCAGGAGTCGGCCGACCGGCACTTGCGAACTGCTTTTCCTTCGGGCACCGCGCGGCAAGAAAGACGGAAGAAAATGGCGTCGGCTGCATCTTATATACCCCTGGTGCACTGACGTCAGGGAAGAGGCAACAGCAACCGACGCCGGACCAGGACTTTGGAATTCAGGCCGACTGCGGGTAGCCTGCCAGCAGGATAAACCAAGTGTAATGACTGCAACAGTGAAACACAATGAACATCTGGTTAACTGCCTCACAGCTGTTTTTTTGGAACCTCCTGAGGGATGGTATAAACAAGCTTCTTAGTCCCCTCCCCCTCTGTAGGAAATGGCAACAATGCCCAAATCTACGCCAAAATACCATACAAGCATGTATATAGATCTATGGAATCAGGAATACCAGACTATATGAAAACATCCTCCCCAAGGAAGAGTAAACCTGTCTGGAAGACATCTGCAATAAATAAACTCTATAACAAAAGGAAAAAAAATTGCTGTCCAGGATCAAGAAGGAGCAGATGCCCAACTGGTAACAATCTCTCATAAGCCTGTACAAGCAAATAAGAGCACTAATGAAATCCTCCAAAGCAAACTTTGAGTCCAAATTGGCCACATCTACTACAGGCAATCATAAGGCCTTCTTCACATACATCCGCAGTCTCAAAGGAAGCACCCACATCTGCTCAGAACTGATGGTCAAGGACACCACATATAAAAATGTTGTAGATATAGCCAACCTACTGGCTGACAAATTCAGTGAAACCTTCACCCCTCTGTCCCCCCATCAGTAAATCAGGACATCGCCATTACCTGCCCCCCCCTCCGTTCATCTCTAGGGAGCAGGTCATCACTGCCCTCTCAAAGGCAAAAAATTCAGCCTCCACTGGACCCGATAAAAATCCATGCTGCATCCTACATGAACTCAGGCAGGAACTTGCAGCACCATTAGATGCCCTATTCAACCAAAGCCTGAGTACTGGCTTCATCCCAGCCGAGTGGAGGAAAGCCACTGTCATCCCTTTGCACAAAGGTGGAGCATCCACCGATCATGGAAATTATAGACCCATCAGCCTAACTAGCCTGATCTGTAAGGCCTTGGAATGTTTTATCATGGACCTCATTAACAAGGACATTGGCAACTTCCAAACACGTGATCCCACACAGTTTGGCTTAGTCAAGGGGAGGTCATGTCTGTTAAATTTGGTTGACTTCTTTGAGACAGTCACCACAGCCATGAATGAAAAGATGGTGCACATCATCAACCTTGACCTCGCCAAAGCCTTCGACACTCTTCTGCACTCAGGCATAATAAACTCTCTCAACTAGGCATCAATCCATATGTTACTAGATGGGTAGCAAACTGGCTCACTGATAGAACCCACCTAGTCAAAATAGGGGAAGCCACCTCAAGCAGTAGACTTGTAACTAGTGGCATACACCAGAGATTGGTCTTGGGGCCTCTGTTATTTGAGATATAAATTTTCTGAGGTGCAGGCCAAAACCAGTGGGCTACGGCTGACCAGCTTTGCAGATGACTACAAGCTGGGCACTGTCATCAATTCCCCTAGTGATGTGGACATCCTCCAAGAGGGTTTCACCCAAACAAATGACTTGTGCCAGAAATGTGGCCTCAAGCTGAATACTAAAAAATGCATAATCATCCCCTTTGGGGAGAGTGACGTCCCAACAAATTATCACATTAATAACATCCAAAGCACGCAATCAGTTGTGAGGACTTGGGCATCTTGGTTGATAGCAACCTGACTTTCAACCACCATGTTGCTTCCATTGTACGGAAAGCTTTCTACATGGCCCACCTCATAAGTAAGAGTATCTCAACCAGGGAACAAGGAGGACATAACATCTCTGTATTTTTCCCTTATAAGGCCCATTATTGACTACAAGGCCCCTTTTAGCATGTACCTCGCAAAGCACACGCAGCAGCTGGAGAGACCACAGAGGTTCCTCACCAGGAGAATCCAGGGCCTCAAACATCTACCCTACACAGATGGGCTAAAAGCCTTGTCCCTCTTTTCAGTTTCGTACAGACTCCTCAGAGGTGACCTCTGTCTGGCATACAAAGCAATCTCAGACCCCAGCTTGACAGGATTGCTGCATATCCGCAAGTCAAGCTCCACTCGAGTAACTCACACACACAACCTCAACCTGGTCTGTGACATAAATAGAGGACTTCTTGGAAGGACAGATTTCTGTCTCAGAGACTCCCCCATCTGTGGAATAGACTCCCTCTCCACGTCAAGCAGAGTACCTCATTATCCCTTTTTAAGTGCAACCTGGATAACTGGATGGGAAACAGAAAATACACCCCTGGGATTCCACCTGTGTCCCTGCTAGACAGAGTCACCGGGTGCTGCCCTGTCTAAACATGGGCTAAACTCTTCGCTAGGCTTATAAGGTCCTCAGGGCCAACAGCCTATTAACTTCCTATGATCATACGAGTCTTTTTATAGATACTGCAGAACAGCTATGCAGAACAGAACAGCAATGGGAATTAATAAAAGGAAAGACATAAGTAACAAACATTCTCTACCTATTACAGATCCAGACCGATGAGAAACGGACCATATAAAAAGCACATTAGGTGTATAGGACTGGAAAGCCATGCGGTCTATTTTTGCAATTGTGTACTTTAAAAGGATTACAGCAGTGTTCAGTAATACTACAAATAGCCACAAGGTGGCAATATTGTCCCATTAAGGCTTAAATATGCAGCCATATGTCCAAAAGTAAACGAAGTCCTGAAACTATTTCCCTGAACATTAAATGCATTTCTATAGAATGCTCATTGTGGCGTTACGTATCTTTTTATCACAGGTTGGCTTAGCTTTTGTAAAAAATAAGACAGACTGTTTAACAAGGGGGTACAATACTGAAGAATATCTGGACGACTGAAGCAGAAATTTCATTTTGAGAAGAATTTGTAACAGAAAGCATACCTCACTGGTAGTTATGTTGCCTAAATAACCTGCAGAATAAACATAATGAGGCTTGTAGTCCACTTACAGTAAGCTTTGCTTTACTACAAATGCTTGTAATCACTTTTCTTTTGCAATATTTTCCGTGTGCAACTTTGCACTATTGTTTATATCTTTTGAATATCCCATGATCTAGGAAATGTAGCATTTCCAAGCGCAAGAGGCACTTATGCAAATGTTTTAAATTTCCTGTTCACATTCACTCAGACCATCACAATATACAATACGAGGTGATTTCTGAGGATGGATTTGATTATATGCTATGAAATGGTACATAAAATGAGTGAATTTTAGTTACTTTTTGGGTTTTCATTTTTATTTTTACCATGTCTTGCATCCTGTCTGTAAAACCTTGATAATTTTTCTTTGTATGTTCTTTTGCCACATGCTTGCTAACTATCAAGCCTCCCTTGATGAGTTATTTGTTACACTGTATGAGCAAGGAGGGTAGGGGGAGTCATGCAAGAAGCCATGAGGGTGTTTTGTGCTCTCACGGGAATCTCAGCAAAGGAAACTTTTTTTTTATTTCCAATTTTATCTCCTAACCCCATCCTTGGTGGTAAAATGAACAAGTGCGCCACCTACACCACACTGTCCATGCATGAGTGCTCCCCACAAACAGCTGTAAGGGGAACCAGCAAGTAAGCAGGCTCAAGTCTTTCCTGCACAACCCCCCCAAGCTTCATGATGTAGCTCCACTCTCTGGCAGACACCCCGTCACCACAACAGTGGTCGAGGCAAATGATAACTGCTGCCCCCCCCCCCCCCCGATGGACAAAACCCGGCCTCCTTTCCTGCACCATCAAGTGCACAAGCTGCTCATTAAACTCACGTTACCCAGTTGCAGTCAAGCATTTATTCCCCCATGCCCCTAACAAACCAAAAAAATGGTCTCTTTTTAGGAGGTAAATTGGAAACCTTCACAGTTTTTAAAGTTGAGCAAAATGTGCACACGTAAGTATGGACTAATGTGTGGTCAGTACTTATAAGTTGGTTCTGAAATTCTAAGCTGGATATAACTACTCTCCTAGTTCAGCATTTCTTGAATAAACTTCATCATGTTTATGGGCCTATTTTGCAAAATATTACTAGGGAGCGTGTTTGCAGCTTCACTTCATACCAATGGTCTGACTAAATTTACACTACATTTATTAACAGGACTTGCATGTTTTGTTACTTCTTAAATTTCACTCACAGCAGTCATTCCAACCACCAGCCAAAAACAATAATAGAACTGAGTATGATACAAGAATATTTATCTTATCGCTTGTTTAGAAAACCTTGGACACACATACCAAGGCCGTTAACATGTGCATCTTACGTCTACCAAACATCTGGTGTATTCATTGTAGGAGTTATCTTAATTTACAAGGAAATACTGTTGTGTGTTTTCTTCTTTCTCATGTAATGACTGGAATCCATAGTCAGAGGGAAAAAAGGTTCTCCATTTTTAGTGTTCCTGGTATGACAAATTTGTCTCTTGGAAAGAAACTACATGTGTTCCCTTTATTTTATGCACCCTAAACATTTTAACATAATTACACATCCCATGAGGGTCTTTTGACTGACATAGCTGTTGCCTTATATTTAAGTTACACAGAGAGAGAGAGAGAGAGAGAGAGACAGACAGACAGAGACAGAGAGATGCAAACCAATTCAAATTATTACAGGAATTATTATTATTATAGTAATTATTCTAGCATCATGCTGTTAACACTATTAACACCACATGCCTAGCTGCATAAAGCAATGTACACAATTTTACTGCAAATGAATAGTCACCCAACTGTAGCAATTGTATTGATAAGATTAGGGAGAATTCAATGACTCACAGACGCCCAGAAACAAAGCCCTCTAAGAACTTGCATAGAGTATACAACCAGAAAGGCCCTGGCTAAGTGTACTTTTGAATCACAGCTGCTAAAAAATGCACATCACTGAAAATGCATCAGGCCACCAAAGCAGACACCCAAACATCCACCACCTCAGAACACAACACCTGCAACACATAGACCTCACAGTCAGAGTGTCAAACAGTCACAGTCCTTAAGGCCAAACACAATGCCAGACACACTAGTCATTGGTGACTCCATAGTCAGACACACTGACGTCCCGCTCACCAGACTGAGTAAGGAGAAGGCCACAGTAAGCTGCCTGTCGGGCGCTAGAATCCGCCACATAACGCAAGCACTCAGGTCTCTCAACAGCAGGTACAAATACGACTCAGTCATTGTCCACGCTGGTGTAAACGACCTGAGACGTACCTCCTTGGACTACATGAAAAGAGACATTGAGTAGCTCTCTGATTATGTAGCCCAGGCAGGTATGACCCTGACCTTGAGCAGTATCCTACCTTCACCAAGAATGATGCCACAATACAGAGATAAGATGATCAGCTTTAACAATTGGCTTAAACTCTGGTGTCATTCAAAGGGGATCCAATGTCTTTTTGCCTGGGATGACATGCTGGACAAGCCAAGCTGCTTCGCAAGGGACGGCTTGCACCTGTCACCCCTGGGATTCTGGATATTGGCAAAGGCTCTTGCCACCCCCATAGTGCCTTTTTTAGGCAAGGCTCAAATTCTAAACCTACCACCCTAGAACACAAAAAGGAAAAACTAAGGGTAATGCTGCTCAATGCCAGAAGTCTAAATCTCAAAATGCACGCACTCGAGGCCCTTCTCAGTATGGAGAACATCGATGTCTTGTCTGTGCTGTGACAGAAACCTGGTTCAAGGCTCCTGAGAGCACCCCAGCACTATCAGGTTTTACCTCATATCATGCGTTCCGGCCCCAAAATCCGGACAATACCAAGAAAGGAGGGGGGTATCCATATTCATCAAGGACACCCACACCTCAAGACTGGTGGCAACGCACGATGCATCGGAGACCATCCAGGTGCAATTAACCATAGGCAAGACTGCTCTGCAAATTGTAGCATGTTACAGGCCACCCTCACAAACTCAGGAACCTCACATGGCCTTCCTGAAAACACTAGAGGGGATAAATGTATCACCAAACACCATCATACTAGGTGACTTCAATTACCCTAATATAGACTGGGAACACTACTCAAGCCCAAACACCCTAGCCCAAAAGTTCCTGGAATTCATAAACTCAAATGCCATGGAACAACTAGTCACCATCCCCACAAGAGGAGAAAACATACTTGATCTCATCATCACGAACATGGGAGCACAATGTTCAACACCGGAAGTATACCCCTCACTGGTGAGATCAGATCACAAACTAATCTCGCTGGAGGTCCTCATCCCACCCCCACCTGAAATAAAAAAGACCACAGTAAAGAACTTCTCGACTTCTAAAGACTAGTGTGGTCTCCTTTAAGGCCCCCGAGCCGGCGGAAAACAGTACTCAAGCCGCTGAATCACTTACAAATGCCTTCTACCAGCACCTGCAGGACTGCATGGATAAGGCAATCCCAAGCAAAACAAAGACTCTTTGTACCAAAGGCAAGCGTCCAGTCTGGTGGACCCCAGCCATAAACAAACTCTACAACAAAAGGAGGAAGCTACTACAAGATAGAGCAAAATCCTTAAAAGGTAAGACACCCTTGATCACTATAAGTAAAAAACTAAGAGCTCTCATAAAATCATCCAAAGCAAATTTTGAGAGAAAAATAGCTAAAGACTCAAAAGACAATCATAAGGCCTTCTTTAGCTATGTTAGAAACCTGGGAGGAAACTCCCAGATATGCTCAGAACTAGTTCAAAATGATGTGAAGATTACTGATCCTACAGACATTGCCAACATACTGGCTGACAGGTTCAGTGCAAACGTCTCCCTCCCCAAAAGGAGAGATATCTATACCAAGCGATTGCAGCCCCCCAAACATCTCCAACGCCCAAGTGAGAACTGCTCTCTCCAAAGCAAAAAACACAGCATCCATGGGACCTAATGGTGTCCCCGGCTGTGTGCTCCACGAACTCAACGAGGAACTAAACCCACAGCTAGGACAGCTGTTTAATCATAGTCTTACCTCTGGATACGCACTCCAGGGAGTGGCACACTGCAACTGTGGTCCCACTTCACAAAGGCGGTGCCTCCACCGACCCTGGAAATTACCAGCCCATTAGCTTGACAAGCCTTATCTGCAAAGCCATGGAGAGGATCATAATGGACCTCATAAATAAAGACATAGGGAATTTGCAGACTTTGGATCCATCCCAGTTTGGCTTTGTCAAAGGCAGATCATGCCTTCTAAACTTGGTTGACTTTTTCAAACAGTCACCAAAGCCATTGATGAGGAAAGGCAGTCCATACAGCCTACCTCGATCTGGCGAAGGCCTTGATACAATACCCCACTCGGGTATCATTGAAAAACTCATCAGCTTAAATGTTAACCCATACATCAC
>NC_056750.1:690565323-690575323 GCF_019279795.1 Protopterus annectens
CAAAACTGTACTATGTCCTTCAAGAATGCATCTGCAGTCATCACATATGGGTAGAATACCATAGCCAATCTGGGGGTGGAGGATCTATGTAAAGGATGGTGTAGCTAAAATGCCCTGCAGGACTGCTGTAGCAAAGCCTGCTCTGGATCTGGAATATAAAGGTAAATTGTAATGCTTGGAAAATGTATGCACGGAGTTCCATGTAGCAGCTTCTAAAATGTCCTTGGTAGCCACCCCTCTTAAGAAGGCTGTGGAGGTGGCTGTGGCTCTGGTGGAATGAGGCCTAATGTTAGCTGGCACAGTTTTTCCATGAAAGGAGTAACAAAAGCGAATGCAGTTTCCTATCCATTTAGAAATTGTCCGTTTTGAAATTGCTTTTCCTTGTGCACTAGCAGCATATGCTACAAACAGCTGGTCAGTTTTTCTGTTACTTTTAGTTCTGTCCAAGTAGTAGCGTAGCTGTCTGTGTATGTCCAGGGTGTGCAGAAGCTTTTCCCCTTTGTTTTGTGGATTTGGGAAGAAGGTAGGCAGGTGAATAGCTTGGTTTAAGTAGACCCTGGATACCACCTTTGGCATAAATGAAGGATTGGTTCTCAAAGAAACTCTGTCTTGATGAAAGATAAGGAATGGCTGTACTGCCATGAGGGCCTGTAACTCAGATACTCGTCTTGCTGAGGTTATGGCCAGAATGAAAGCAGTCTTCCAAGACAGGAACTGTAGTTCTGCAGATGCTGCTGGTTCAAAGGGAGGCAGTGTTAGTTTTTCCAACACGAAGTTAAGGTCCCAAGTAGGCACTGGTGGATTCCTTGGAGGATTAATGTTTTTAATTCCTCGTAGAAACTGTCTTAGGAGAGGATGAGAGAAGACAGGTGGATCAGTATTGTACTCTGCTGAAATTGCTGAAGCATGAATTTTAATGGAAGAGTAAGACAGGCCATTGTGGAGCATTTCTGCCAAATATTCCAGGATATGTGCCATGTTCATAACTGTTGCATCTAGGCCCTTTGAGGTGCTCCAGGTGTGAAATCTTTTCCACTTTGCTGAGTATGCCTTTCTTGTGGAAGGCCTGCGAGCTTCCATGATGATATCCTTCACTATCTTGGATAGCTTATCCTGGTGATGAGTCAAGGTATTTTCCAGGCAGCTAGTTGTAATGTTTTCAGGTTTGAATGCAGAGTTTTGTAATTGTGCTGTGTCAGGAGAAGCGGCCATTGTGGAAGAAGCCATGGTTTCGTCCATGACGTGCTCTTTAGCAATGGGTACCAGTGCTGTCTTGGCCAGTCCGGAGCTATCAGAATCACTCTTGGCTGCTCTGCCCTGATCTTCAGTAAGACCCTGGTCATTAATGGAAGAGGTGGGAATGCATACACTGTTAGAGTTCTCCAGCTGAAAGAGAGGGCGTCCACCTTCCATGCTTGTGGGTGGTATGTCCTTGAGCAGAATTTCTCCAGCTGATGGTTGTGTGGGGAGGCAAAGAGGTCTATGTCCGGTCTCCCCCATGATTGTGTTATCTGATGGAAGATGTCTGGGTGCAGCATCCATTCGTGTGCATCCATGATGTTCCTGCTTAAGCTGTCTGCCAGTATATTGTCCTTTCCTGGTACAAACTGGGATTGCAGCTGTATATTCAGTGTCAAGAAAAGTTCCCATAGATTCATCACCAGTCTGCAAAGAGGGTAGGAATGGGTGCCTCCTTGCTTGTTTATGTACCATATAACTGTAGTGTTGTCTGTCCTTATTAGCAGGTGGCCTTGATGTAGCAATAACTTGAAGGCCTCGATAGCATGTATCACTGCCAGCATTTCCTTTTGGTTTATGTGCATGCGTAGTTCTTTTTGTGACCATAGTCCTTGAATGCATCTTCCCTCCATGTGCGCTCCCCATCCGTGGTCTGAAGCGTCTGTTGTAATGGTTTGGCTGACTATTGGTTTGCTGAAGGGCAAACCCCTGTTTGACTGGCTTGCTTGAGCCCACCACAGAAATTCCCTTTGAAGGCATGGGATGAGTGGTATCAAAGTTTCCAAGCTGTGGCTGTGCTGAGTCCATAAACTCCTTAGGTACCATTGTAGTTTCCTCATATGTAGTCTTGCTTGAGGAATCAGAAGAATGCAAGAAGCCATGTAACCCAGGGCCTGCAGGATTTTCCTTGCAGTCAGCTGAGTTTGTCTTTACAGGTTTTTGAAGTAATCCGGTAGTTGGTTTTGCTTTTCTTCTGTGAGGAAAGCCATTTGGGTGGTTGTGTCTAGATCCGCACCCAGAAAAGTTATTCTTTGGGATGGTACAAGTCTTGACTTGTGAATGTTGACTGTATATCCCAAGGCCTGAAGAAGGTAGATGGCATAATTCAGGTGTTTTACCAAAATTTGTTGGCTGTCCGCTTGTATAAGGCAGTCGTCCAGATACGGGTATATTTGCATCCCCTGAAGTCTGCAGTGTGCAATTACTGATGCCAGGCATTTCGTGAATACTCTGGGCGCAGTAGATAAGCCAAAGGGTAATGCTGAGAATTGATAATGCTCTGAACCTGCAAGAAATCTGAGGTGTCTTCTGCAGTTTTGTCTGATAGAGACATGCAGGTATGCCTCCTTGAGGTCCAGAGTTACCAGCCAAGACCCCTTGCCCAGCATGGGAAGGTGTTGCTGCAGAGTCAGCATTTTGAATTTTGGCACAATGAGATAGGTATTTAGTGCGGACAAGTCGAGAATAGGCCTCCACTGCTTTTCTTTTCTTGGAACAAGGAAGAGTCTGGAATAAAATCCTTGGCCTTGTTCTGAGAGAGGGACCTTTTCTATTGCTTTCATTTTCATTAAGTTGGAGATTTGTTTTAAAGCCTCTGCCCTTTGATTTGGCGGCAGGTCTGGCATGCCTTTTCTTTTCGGTAATGTGTGGAAATGGAACCTGTATCCTTTGTCTATTATTTGTAGTGTCCATTTGTCCCTTGTAATAATGTGCCAATTTTCTGAAAATAAGGAAAGCTTTCCGCCCAAAGGTGCTTCCAACTGAGCCCTGGTTGGCGGTGTCAAAGTAAAGTCATTGAGTCTGTCCTTGTGCAGCAGTTGTAGGCCCTGCACTACCTCTCTGGTTGGGAGGCTGCCATTGACACCCTCTGTAGGAGCCTCTAGCTTGCCCTCTACCTCTGGCATGCCTGTTCTTGCCTCTCTGAAATCTGTCTGTGTCTGGAAAGGACCAGTTCTTGGAAGGCCAATTTCTGCTGAATCTTGGTGGTTGGACTTGCATAAAATCTTTGACTGTTTGTACAGATTTTGCCTTTTCTTCAAATTTCTTTAAGACCTCCTGAGCAGTGGAGCCAAATAACTTTTGCTTTTCCAGCGGAGCATCCAGAAGCTTTGCTTTAACATGGTCTGGCAGAGATTGTTCCTTCAGCCAAGCATGCCTACGTATGACTGCACCTGTCATAGCTGACCTACATGAAGCTTCCAATGCATCATAACCACACTGCAAGAAATGGTTGCTAACCTATTGAGAGTTATGTACCAGATCCTGAAGTGATTTGCGATCTAGGGGTTCAGGTGAAGACAATTTTTTATGCAATTCATCTAACAAATACTCTTGGTACTGTATCATATGAAATTGACAGTTTAAAGCCCTCATAGAAAGGGTAGCAGAAGTATACACTTTTTTACCCCATCGCTCTAAAGTCCTGGACTCCCTTTCAGAGGGGAGTGGATTTTTTGTAGTGACAGCTGCAACCCCTTTAGGGCCCTGGGAAATAGTTTCTGGATCAGCAGAGTGGGCCTTGTAAAGGAAAAGATGTGATTCCGGGACCCTGTAGTACCTATGGGTTTGGCAGGAGCCGGAGGGAGAGTGTCAGGGGTTGTGCTAGACTCAGAGTACACATCATCAATGCCATTCAAAACAGGGGGAATAGCCAAAGGTCTATGCTGAGCCAAATGCAAGAAGGTCCTTAACTTCTTCCTGGAATCAGAGAATTCCTGGCCCTGCCATTGGAAATGCTCCCTCATAGTGTGCAGAGTTTCCCCAAAGGACAGTTCTTCAGGAGGGGAGGCCGAAGGGATAGATTCCTCTGCATCAGAATCATCGTAGGCCGAAAAAACCTCCTCCTGGTAGTCTGAGAGAGCAGAGCCATCAGAGGCCTCATCAGAGGAGAGGGGATCAGAGGGCTCAACCCTGGGCCTTTTTTCTGTAGGAGGTTGAGAGCCCCTGTCCGGATGAGGTTGAGAGCCCCTAATTAATGAAATAAGGTCCTCTGCTAGACTAAGGATCTGAGAACCTGTAGTGGGTCCCTGAGGGATAACCCTGGGGGGCATAGATTTTGAGAGTTTAGCAGCTTTAGCCCTAGAGAATGCCTTAATAGACATGGATGCTGGAGGCCTGGCTGCACCACGTGCTGGTGTAGTTTTGTCTAAGGGAATGGTGTCGGAAGGTTCCCTGATACCAGGTTCCAATGGAGATTCGACAACCGATACAGTAGTGGCCTCCAGGGCCGAGGTTGTCGGTTGTACGGATTCGGAGGACGGAAGTACCAAGGACTTGGTTTCAGCCGAGATGAGACACTCGCGGTAGGCCTGGCCGTGGTTTCAGCCGAAACCGTGGGCCGCGTGTCGGTCCTTGTCCTTCCGTTTCTTTATTAAATGTGAAGTCGGAGTCTCCGACGGCATTTTGTAAGCAAAACTAGCCCCAAAAAATTCCTCTGCAAACTCCGACCGACGTCTTAGAGTGCGTCGGTTGAAGGAAGCACAGGCGGAACAGGCCGAGACGTCGTGGTCTGGGCCTAGGCAAGGTAGGCAGTAAGAGTGGAAATCCTTATGAGGTATTTGTTTCCCACAAGTTAAACAATTATTAATTTTATCTGACATCGGCTGAGGCAAGAAAGAGTCCCCAACGGGGTACTTAGCTTTTTGAAGTCTTCAGTTTAGCTGAATTACAGGAGCTGGCCGACCAGCACTTGCGAAATGCTTCTGCTTCGGGCACCACGTGGCAAGAAAGACTGAGAAAGATGGCATCGGCTGATGCTTTTATACCCCAGGTGCTCTGACATCAGGGAAAGTGCGACATCAGCCGACGCCGGACCCAGACTTTGGAATCCGGCCGACCGAAGGGCTGCCTGAGGCAGGACAACCCATATGTGATGACTGCAGATGCATCCTTGAAGGACATCCAGGACTGCAGCAGTGAATACACTCCAACATCTACATTTATGGTAAGTGTATACAACTGTACTATGTTCTTCGTGTTTCACTGTTGCAGTCATCACATTTGGATTGATTTCCAAAGCTAAGTAAGGGTGGAGGTAGTTAAGAAGCCTTAGGGCTAGCAATCAGGCCCTGTAAGACTGCTGTGGCAAATCCAGCTCTGGATTTAGAAAAGATAGGCCAGTTGTAATGCTTGGTGAACGTGTGTACAGAGCTCCAGGTTGCAGCTTCCAGGATGTCCCTGGTAAGGACTCCCCCTGAGAAATACAGTAGAGGAAGATGTAGCCCTAGTGGAATGTGTTCTTACCACCGTGTGGGGTACGTTTTCCATGGTGTTTGTAGCAGAAATGGATGCAGTGTGCTATCCATTTAGAAATGGTTTGCTTTGAAATGGCCTTGCCCTCTGCCCCTGCAGCAAAGCTGACTAGCAGCTAGTCCAATTTTCTGAGAGGCTTAGTCCTGTCCAGACAGAATCTAAGCTGCCTGTGCACATCCAGGGAATGCAGTATTCTTTCCCCTTTACTTTGAGGATTAGGGAAAAAAGTTGGCAAATTAATGGACTGGTTTAAAGCCACACTAGACACCATCTTGGGCATAAAGGATGGGTTAGTCGTGAGGGAAACCCTGTCCGCATGGAATATAATGAAGGGTTCCACTGCCATAAGGGCCTGAAGTTTAGACACTCTTCTTGTTGAAGTGATGGCTAGAAGTAAAGCAGTTTTCCATGAGAAAAATTTTAACTCTGCTGTAGCAGCCGGTTAAAAGGGTGGCAGTGTGAGTTTTTCCAATACAAAGTTAAGGTCCCAGGCTGGAGTGGGAGCTCTCCTGGGGGGTCTTAAATTGTTGGCTCCTCTAAGGAGCTGTTTTACCAGAGGATGAGAGAAGAGGGGTGGCTCAGTATTATAATGAGCTGAGATGGCAGAGACATGAATCTTAACTGAAGAGAAGAATAGGCCCTTGTGGAGTATTTCTGTTAAGTACTCTAGTATATGAAGTAAGCTGGGCACAGTTGTGTCCATCCCCTGAGACTGGCTCCAGGAACAGTATCTTTTCCACTTTCCTAAATAGGATTTTCTAGTACTAGGCCTTCTTGCCTCAAGAATGACATCCAGCACCTGCTTACTGAGGGTTGCTGGTGATGAGTTCAGGGGATTAGCCAGGCTGCAAGGTTCATGGTCTGTAGCTGAGGGTGCAGAATCTGGCCCACCTGCTGAGACAGCAGGGAGGGAGTCTGAGGCAGGTGCCATGATTGTAGCACTGTCAGACTGCGCAAAAGAAAGTACCAGTGCTGGCATGGCTATTCTGGTGCAATCAGGATTGTCCTTGGCTTGTCCTGTTTGATCTTTAGTAGAACCTTCAAGAGGAGAGGCAGAGGGGGAAAGGCATAAACTGGGAGGCTTTCCCAGGTATAGGACAGGGCATCCACTTTCCAAGCTTGGCTGTGGGAAGTTCTGGCACAGTATTTGTTCAATTGATAGTTCTGAGGGGAAGCAAACATGTCCACCTCTGGTGTCCCCCACCGGTTCCTCAAAAGCTTGAATATTTTGGGTTCCAGTTTCCACTTGTGTGGGTCCATGAGATTTCTGCTTAAATCGTCTGCCAGTGAATTTAGTTTGCCAGGTAGGAATTGAGCTTGTAGGTGTACTTGGTTGCTCAAGGCTGTATTCCACAGAGCCATGGCTAGTCTGCCAAGTGGGTAGGAATGGGATCCCCCCAGCTTGTTTATGTACCACATAACTGTAGTGTTGTCTGTCTTTACCAATAGTGAGAATCAGGAACCCTGTAATACCCGTCAGGTTTTCTGGGAGCAGAAGGCAAGGAATCAGGGGCCAAACTAGATTCCAAAAAGGCATCATCAACAATGTCTAGTACAGGAGGTATAGCTAAAGGCCTATGTTGAGGCAGTAGTAAGAAGTCCCTAAGCCTCTTTTTTGAATCAGAGAAATCCTGGCTTTCCCAGTGGAAATGCTCCCTAAGAGTGTGCAAGGTTTCATCAAAAGAGAAATCATCTGGAGGAGAAGCAGAGGGAATAGAGTCCTCTGCATCAGAATCCTCATAAGTAGATAAGGGTAAATCCAGATTATCAGAAGAATCAGAAAAATCAGAATCTTGGTCAGAAGATTCTTAAACAAATTCAGTCCTAGGTCTCTTAGAAGAGGAAGGTTGGCTTCCCCTGATTGAAGTTATAAGGTCTTCAGCCATTCTTATCATTTGTTTTTTAGGCATAGATGCCTGAGGATGTGGCCTGGGCGTCAGTTTTCTAGGCAAGGTTCGTGGTTTAGGCCTTAAAGAAGGAGGCATCGGTTTAATATGCAAGTCCGTAGGCCTGAATACACCCTTAGAAGCCAATGCCTGCACAGCAGCTCTGGACCCATCCAAGGTAGAGACATCCGCAGGTTCCACAGTTGAAGCATCTCATGGCATACCAGACTCCGAATGGGTCTCAGTAGAGGCCTGCGAGTCAGAAGCAGCGGGTATCTGGGGCTGCAAAAGAACCTCACTGAGTACCAGCGAACTGGCGACTGGCTTAGGAGAAGCGTCGTCTGCAGTTTTGGACCTAGGTGGCCTGTCTCTGTCTTTATTTTTGCACTTTTTCAGAATACCGGTAGTCGGATGGCTTACCGACAACATTTCTGGATAATTGAATCGGGAACAGAAATATTTAGAGGCAAAAATATACAAACGATGGATAGTGCATTGATTAAATAAGGCACAAAACCGACAGCAAGGTACGTCGTGGTCAGGGCCTAGGCAAGGAATACAGTACGAATGAAAATCTTTGTGAGGTATTTGCTTTCCACAAGTAATGCAATTATTATCTTTTACTGACATTGGCAAGGAGCAAGAAAAGTTTCCCCAACGGGGTACTTGGCTTTTAGTTAAAGACTTCAGTTCTGAAACTCGAAAATAAAAATTTCAGGAGTCGGCAGACCGGCACTTGTGAACTGCTTCTGGCACCACACGGCAAGAAAGACTGGTGTAATGGCACTGGCTGCATGTTTTATACACCTGACGTCATAGAAGAAGGGACAGCAACTGACGCAGGACCCAAGACTTTGTTAATCAGGCCGACTGAGGGCTACTGCAAGCAGATAACCCAAAAGTGATGACTGCAACAGTGAAGCATGAATAACATCTGATAATGCATGGAGCCTGCTCTGAAGCCTAGGTATTTCCTGCAAGATTCCCTTATGGGGATGTGCAGATAAGCTTCTTTTAAGTCTAGGGTTGCAAGCCAGGAATCTTTGGCTAGCATAGGAAGAAGCTATTGGAGAGTCAGAAATTTGAATTTTGGAACCACCAGAGATGTGTTAAGAACAGACAGATCCAAGATAGGACACCAGGAGTTTTCTTTTCTGGGAACCAGAAACAGTCTGGAATAAAGCCTTGTCCCCTTTGTTCTGCTGGGACAGGTTGAATAGCCTTGATGCTGAGGAGAGAAAGTACTTGCTTTTGGGCATCCTCCCACTGGTTTGGGGTGAGGTCTGGCCATCCACTTAGGGTTGGGGTGAGTGGAAGTGGAATCTGCATCCTAGGGAAACAATGCTTAAAACCCATTTGTCTTGGGTAATGTAGTCCCAAGTTTTTTGCATGCAGGGCAAGTTTTCCTCCTAAAGGTGCAAGTACTTGGGCAAGGCTTGGAAGAGTTAAGGATACGTCATTGCACAATTTTACCATAGGGCAGTGGCATACTACTCCCTGTTTTGGACGTGGGAGCACCCCACTGCTTAGGTCTGTGCATAACCAGAGATTGAAGTATTGGTGGTCTGCTACCCCTGGGTTTGTACTGACAAGGCCTGGAAGGGACTGGAAAGGTAAAAAAAAAAAAAAAAAAAAAAAAAAAAAAACTGGAAAGGACCAGTTCTTTGAAGGCCAATGCCTACTGAATCTAGGTGGCTGTACTTGTAAGAAATCTTTAACAGATTGCATAGCTTTAGCTTTCTCCTCCATCCTTCTGAGGTCTTCTTCTGCTTTATTGCCAAATAGGAACTCTTGGTTGAAGGGAGCATCCAGTAATTTTGCTTTGACATGATCTGGCAAGTTTTGTTCCTTAAGCCAAGCATGCCTTCTAAGAACAGACCCAGTGGCAGCAGCCCTGCAAGATGCTTCTAAGGCATCAAACCCACATTGCAAATTATGTTTACCAGCTTGGTTAGCAGAATGCATTAGATCTTGTAAATCTTTGTGTTCTGCACAGTCAGAAATCAACATCATTTTCTGTTTAATTACTTCCCTGATATGCTACTGATACTTTAACACATGAAACTGGCAATTTAAAGCCTTAATGACCAAAGTAGCAGATGTGTAAACCTTCTTACCCAGTCTGTCTAAAGCCCTAGAATCCCTGTCCGAAGGGGTAGGTTTTTTTGGCAGTAGTAGCCTTAATATCTTTAGGTCCTTGGGAAATGGTCTCTGGATCTACAGTAGGATTCTTGAAAAGGAATTTGTGGAAGTCCGGTACTCTATAGTACCTGTCAGGTTTCCTGGGAGCTGGAGGCAAAGTATTCGGGGTAATACTGGATTCCAAGAAAACATCATCTACAATCTCCAGAACAGGAGGGATAGCTAGAGGTCTGTGCTGAGGCAGGTTTAAAAATTCCCTGAGTCTCATTTTGGACTGAGAGTAGTCCTGGCTCTCCCAGCGGAAATGCTCTCTAAGGGTATGCAGGGTTTCAACAAAAGAAAAATCTTCTGAAGGGGAAGCAGAGGGAATGGAATCATCTGCATCAGAATCCTCATAGGGGGATAATGAAATGTCCTGGTAGCCAGAAGGAACAGAGATATCAGATTCCTGATCAGAAAAATCCGAAAGAAAATCAGTTCTA